>NW_008751910.1:723092-728113 GCF_000715545.1 Opisthorchis viverrini
ATACATATATATATATATATATATATATTTGCGTGGTCTTGGAAATCCTTCCCATAACTCTACTTTGACTCTAGATGCAAGAGGAGCCATAAAATAGAGGGTTGACATAAACCTTTAGCTGTCACCCCCTTTCGGTGTAAGGCTGTCAAGAAACCAGAAAGGGGCGTGGGGTACAAGACAATTCTCTTGTTAAATGAGGGGGGGGGGGAATCCGCAGAACAACCCCTCTAAAACTTTCTGAAATCATCAGTTTCTTTAATGAAAGACAGCGATGTAACAGACTTTGACTTTAGCATATTACAAATGTGGCATAGTCCGGAAACCAGCCACTAGAATCTCTAAAAATCAAGTGTCTTCATGCGGTTGTTTGCTAAATAAGTAATTTGCACTTTATCAGGTCAAGTAGGCCTAGGGTAATCATGCTGACTGATGATGGGCATTTGGACGTATTTCCACAGAACCTCTTAAGGGACAACTGCGTCTAGTAACATTTGGGTTCTTCCGATGGATGTCCCTTATTGAGGGGGTCTACCGTAGACCAATGCAATAATCTGTTTTACTGCCCAGATGCACACTCACGACTTACATTAGCCACTTGGGATGGTCCGGTCGTTCGACACACAGTACGTCTTCAGACTGATCTGTCCCGAGTAAATGGTACATCAACTTTTGGTCTTGGTTGGAAGTTGTCTCAGTCCCGTCCGCTTTGCCCAAGTGTTCACGGTACATGCAATAAAATACACCTTTTTCATCATGCGTCCATTCAATACCACTAAATTTGACGTGTTTTAGTACGTCTGGTAGTTCTTCGCCTGAATCGGTTCTCTTGAACTATGTTCAGTGGAACTTAATGAATGGCACAAAAGGACTTACCTTCAGTTCGGCCCAGTCGGAGCCACCATGACTAAGACCGTAGCACAAATAACTTCCTTCCTCTGAGAAGCTGTAACCCCTTATGGCGGCCAACCCATCGACATCAATTTCATTGGGATCGAGAAATACGGAAGCGGTCCCATCTAAGGATTCCAACTGGAACAAAACACTGAAAAAGAGCGTTGCACATTTAAAATGCATAGGAAAACCTCTGGTTTTGCAGTCCGCTGTTTCGCCAGTAGTAATAATATCGGCCGGATTTAAACGGGCAGGAGAAGCGTTCATAATCCCAAATTTCTTTCAACCTGTAACAACGAAACAGTGATGTCCCCTCCCATGCGGGCTTCACGAGTACCTATGTTTGAGCTTATCCGTGTATGGACATCTGTCGAAGTACTTCTGAGTAATCTCGTTCTGACTTTTTACAAAAGCAACCGTCTCTGCTGAATCAGGATCTTCTAACCATCTGTAAGGGTCTGAAATCTGTGAAAAGATGGTGAAGGGAAAGTCAGTAGATGGCAACCAGGAATAGTGTTAATGAAGTCGATGAAATGTTAAATATAAAGGCACTTTTAACACACATGCGCTTGATAGGGTAAATAAGAAAAAAAACAATCGTTCAGCTCTAACAAACTTTTGGTGTCAAGCTACCTGCCACCTGAAGGGAGTAGTAGGGCTGGGCTACTGTCAGGTTGCCTAACCCAGACGGGAGCAGCTGAGATGCCGCATTTGGGTTCCGGTTAGTAAGTTCGCGTCTTAAACGCTGAACCATTGCAAGCTCTGCTACAATAAGTTGCTGAAAAGCCCACCGAACTCATCCAGATAAGTTTGAATAATGTGGTTTCTTCCAGAACAGCTCAGGAATACAATATAATTTATACTTATTGGCCTCCCTGTACAAGCGTCGGGAGATCAATCAAGTGACTTTGTGGAAACAGGCTGCACTCTGTTGATTTTAAAAGCCTATGACCGTCGAATACATGTGTGGAGCTAATGGATTCGACACCCAATCGCTACTTAGAAAACAGAAGCTATACCATAGTTGGCGAGACAATATACAGTCCGAAGACGTTACCGACAAATCAGTCGAATAGGAAATAGATAATTTCACACAGATTCACAAAAATGTAGACCATCATCCATTACAATAATCGTCACTCAAAGATTTTTGTATCGAAAGTAGACGAGTTACCTAGTGTGGAGAGCAATCACATTTAAGTGTTTGGAAACACATGGTATCGACTGAGTGGTTGATGCTCAGATTTCAACTAGTAGATTGAAAAACTAAACTGTTATCCCCCCGTGATACTAACTACACCACCGTTCCTAAGGTTCATTAGTAAAGCTTGAAATCGTATCGACAGTGGAAGCCATTTTTAATAGTGCACGTAAATGAACTACAAAACGAGGAACTCATACTCAGGTGCTCAGTGTTTTTTTAAACTAATTGGCTAACTGACGGCTGAGATGCCGTCAACAGAGAAAAACTGTCTCATGATCTTACTGTTATATTCACAAAACAGTTGCTACGTGAATCGCCTAAGCTGAACGACACAATTGAAAAAGAGCACGCTCAGCTGTGCCACAGGAATTTCGACCGATAAATGCATCCAGCACCAAAGGTGGTGGTGGTCTGGCCATGTTGCCAATGCCGGATCATCGCTCATCAAAAAATGGTAGTTTCTGGGCCGAATTCAGGGTATGAGAGCAGGTACGGAAAGTCTGGATAGTCGGTGCGACTCCCCTTCTGAGACTGAGTCTACGTGATTTCTGGCTGTGCATGGTGGAGACACTATAGGACACGGCTACTAATAGACTTCGATATCGTCCTTGCTGTTGGTTTCTATTCACATTGTCTGAATGTGCCTGGAAGTGTAAGCACCTCGGGATGATCGTGGTAAGCAAGCAATAGGTCCTCTTCCCGTCCTTTTGTGTTTTCTTCACAGTAAGGAATTCAGGTAAATTATAGCTGTGCTTCAGCAAAGCATCTATTTTGAACACTGATTTTGTGCTACCGATGACGATGAGGTCTATTAGTATAATTTTGCATATGTGAAAAGGCAGCGTGTGGGGATACATTTTAATGCACTTTGTGCTCGCTATGCTCATTTCTGGGGTTAGCCTTTTCAGATCCATAGACTCAAACACTCCAACCTGTTGCATCGCTAATCTAAATAGAATACGCTCAACCGAGCCATAATTTAGCCGCTCTATGCGCTATATGATGAACCTATTACACATGGCCGCTGGTTTGTCCGATCAGCTGAGCTCAGCGAAGAAACCAACGGCCACCATTACGACCCCAGCTATCAATATTCTCCTCAACTACAAGTCCATCACACATGTTATTGAGGCCGTTCCCGTTCAGTGTTAACCCCATTTTGTCTGTTTTGTCCGCGGTTTACTCTAAATAGCCGTCAAGAACATGAACAGACAATCGGGGTTTCTTTAATCACGCACACAATGCAAGACAAAGCACAAGATGAAAACAAGATGACCATTCAGTCGTAATAACCTTTTGGTGCATAGCTGCCATGCGATACGAAGGAATTACGAGGGCTGAGGTACTGTTAGGTTGTCTAGAAAGGAGTAGTCGAGATACAGGGGTTGGGTTCGAACCACGGACCTTCCGGACAATAAATTCGCGCTATAACCACTGAGCCATCCCAAGCTCACACAATGTAACAGATACAACAACCACAATATACATCCCCGTCGGGGAGGCATTTTGGTGGCCCTCGGTTTGCTTCCATTTGGTTAGCGATTCCCGTGCTAGCACAAAACTTCCTAGGGAATTTGCTTAGGCCTTTTAGGAGCCACAGGAAAATTAAGATGCTGTGAGCGGGAGATTCAACTGAGTCCACAGTTTGCGGTATTCTTCTTACAAGTGGTGTCATATCAAGTCGAATAAACGCTGACCATATTGTGCCAACCTGGAACCTGGTGCTAACCGCCTCATCGAAAATAACAGCGCCATTCTGAGGTGCTACATCTCTAACACTCAGTGAGACAATCTAAACAGAAACTGACAGCATGGACGCCACTGAGAGGGTTAGCCGTCATAAAGTTCGGTGTCTCCAGCCAAGCATAAGGAGGGTCAAATGAACCCCATTTTGGAAGGCAAACAGTACCAAAGCATTCAAACTTTTCGCAAAACCTTCAATCCATTTTCCCATGTCTAATTCCGTTTATCTCTAGGGTTCCGCCACTCCGAACTAGATAGAAATACAGCGTTCGAGTCGGCAGGCGGTAACTCGCCATGCGTAATACATGACCCAGCCACCTTAATTCGCAGTAATGGATGGAGTCTTTTAGTGAATTACCGTTTGCTTCACCCAAAACCCGTTTACTCATCACCTCATTTAGAATTCTTTGGTTCGATCCCACTCTAGCTACGGTTGAGACGTCGGTACTGAAAATCTCAAGATTCCTCAGATCCTCTGCCAGAATCGGCGAAGTCTCGCAGTCGTACAACAATTCAGTCCGCATTGTAGTGTGATAGGTGCGTCCTCTGAGACCCAGTACTCATCATCATTGTCAGCTGTAATAACCGCATACTCGTCGTACTGTGGTTGTAGCTGCCGCAGTTTCGTTTAGCGATGGTTTGGGGGGGGGGGTAGGTAGCTGCACGTTGCAGGCGGGACCTGATAAATTGGGGCAAAGATCCAGCACTGTCAGTGGGCTGTCAAGTGGTGAGGGGGTTGGAAAAGGAGCTATGCATTGAAGGCAATAGCTTGGATGCACGAGTGCCATTATCTGGCAATTAGCCATTGATGTGGCCCGTCTCGAGGTCCCCATCCAGGAAGACGGCAATGACCAGCGCAGCTAAGTTTGCTGGTAATGGAATGGCTACCTCGCTGCCAAGTCATTGTTTGACCGCCTCTGACACACTTCCACCCTTCACGTGGTTGTCCGAAAAGAGCCCTTCGAGGAAGTCGGTCGACTGGCATACGCAACACGTGGCCAAGCCAGCGCAACCTATGAAGAGTGATCAGTTCATCTATCGAGGGTGAGTTATTTCTCCCGAATACCATTCGACGTACTTCAGAATTGCTGATCCGGTGTTCCCACCAGATTCGGGCAATGCTCCGAAGACATCGATGGTCAAACACTGAAAGTCTTTTGACGTCCTCGGCGCGCAGCGGCCA
>NW_008751910.1:729711-770557 GCF_000715545.1 Opisthorchis viverrini
TGTGATCAGTTCATCTATCGAGGGTGAGTTATTTCTTCCGAATACCATTCGACGTACTTCAGCATTGCTGATCCGGTGTTCCCACCAGATTCGGGCAATGCTCCGAAGATATCGATGGTCAAACACTGAAAGTCTTTTGACGTCCTCGGTGCGCAGCGGCCAGGTTTCAGATCCATATAGTAATATGGAGCGCACCGCAGCATTGTAAACTCGACCCTTGACAGAGAAGCTGATGTCACGCCTACGCCACAGGTGACGTAGGTTCGCAAAAGCTGCTCTGGGTTTGGTTGAGGTACCCCACCTTGAGCCTTTGACTCAAAAGTCTGACCCACGAGGCAGTGGGAAAATGTAGGGTTTTCTTTGGGGACCCTACCCGGAGCCGACGACTCACCAGTCTAACCTGCTCGGCTGCAGGGGGTTGGCCTAACCCGAGGGCCCAGGGAATAAGGCATTACTGTCTCATTCCTGATACGGCTGCGTGCAGCAGGTGCCTTTTGAGCAGCACCAGGCTCTTTGGTTTTAAAAGTATTTCGACCGTATTGGATAATGCGCCGGCGGTCACGGTCAACCGTTGGGCGACCGGAGTGTGCGGTTTTTGGGGCCGACCTTTTTTAACCCGTCCTTCCTCGGGGGAAGGCAGCATCGCTGCTTCCATAAATATGGACATGCTGGTCGCCTGGGGGAAACACCTTACTGCCTTCACACTCCTGTCGCAGAGGACAGTACGACTTTACCCCCAGACCGCCTCGTACCACGATTACTCGTAGTGCGGGGTCTCGCTGTTCTTGGTCTGGCTGCTCTCCTTTGGCCTTCCTCGCATGGTTAGACCTTGTGGAAGGAAGTTCCAGCCAGTGTAGCCCGCGGGATCATTGCAGCACTGAAGCCCGACCACCACGTCAAGGTGGCAGCTTTAGGTCGAGGAGACCCAGTAAGATACCCTTCTGATGCCAAAAGGGGCACAAATTGGCAAACGCAGTTCTGAGTCTCGAGATTAATCCGTTCTCTTCATCTGTCAAACTACCGTTAGAGCTAATTCGGCTTCCAAGATATGTATAGTGTATATGATCCAAGTGGTTAGAGCGTGAATTTACTAACCGGAAGGTTCGTGGTTCGAACCCGACCTCTGCCTCTCGACTTCCTCTGTTTGGGCTTGGGCTACCTGGCAGTACCCCAGCCCTCGCACAACCTACGGGTGGAATGGTAGCTGGGCGCCGAAAGGGTGCTACAGCTGAACGATTTCTATTTTTTTAATAGTGTTTCACAACCTTCAGTGTCACTTCCTGAATTCTTAAAAGCTTATTCAAAGACCGTACGTCCTGCACTTGGTGGTCGCAAAGTACATGCCGAAAGACTGGATGACCTTGGTAAGTCTTTCTTTCTAGTATTGTTTGCGCTTCCCGTCCACTTGCAAAAATTAGAAAAATGTCGTCTGCATATTCCAGGTAAGCAAGTTTCGCGCTACGAGAGATCTGAACACCAGAATTTTGAAGACCTTCAAGTGTCCGCCCCGCTACCTCACCAGTAACGAAATTAAACAAAAATAGAGTGGGTATCGTTGTTAGGCAGCACTTTCTGTAGAAAAGCTTTTGGAGGGCCCCTATACACTCACTAGTCTACAAGTATGTGAACACAAACAGTGCAAGATATTCACTAACTTCTGAGGCATACCCTGTTGCGCAAAGGCGTTGGAAACAAACATGTCGATAGAGTCGGACGTTGTTGAAATCAGGGAACAACAAGACCGCAGGACGCCTATATGCACGTCATTACTCTAACACTTGACAGGGTGCGATGGTATTCGAAAAGACTATAAGGGACTTTTCCCCATTGTATTCGGAAAGCTAGGTTACTCCAGGTTGCCAGACAGCTTCAAACACGTCTCACAAGTTCTGAACTTCCTTCAGAGATGCTTGGTTCCCCAGCACACACAATCAGGGAACACGAGAATCACCCTACACAGTTCCGGGTCGGGTTGAGCCGCACCCCCGTTTCATGCTTCAACCCGCCCTCACATTTCCACTCCATCGTTGCACCACAAAATATCCTAAGGATTGGGAAAAAGATTATAGCTGCGAGCGCAAGTGAGCAGTAGTCAAACACTAGGCGGCTAAGTTGAAAAGTGGTAGTGCCAAGGTATACTGTGTTATAACAATGTGAAACGCAAGAAGTCCACTTACCTTCTTTCCAAAGTGATCTTCGACAACTAGCTCATCTCTTCTGACTATTGGGTACGATATAGCCATTCTTCAGAATGTAAGAACGTGCTAATGGAAAGCAATCCACTGAAAACTGAAGTGTAAAAATGACGCAATAAATGAAAACAAGCCTTTAGGTATGAAGTGCTTAGGATCATGTCGCTGGGGGTGAGATGTACGAAGTTGTTAGAGCGCGAATTTAGTGAGCGGAAGGTCCGTGGTTCCAGCCCGAACTCTGTCTGTCCACTTCCCCTGTCTAGGCTTGGGCAACCTGGCAGTACTCCAGCCCTCGCGCCTCCTTCGTGTGGCATGGCAGCTAGGTACCGGAAGAGTATTACAGCTGAACGATCATGTCGCGGGGAAAAACGTCACTTTCCATCACACAAATATCAAAGATACATCCCGTTGTTGTTCAACCTGGATGACTGAGAAGTGAAAAACACAGGTTTCGTCGATTTCACCACTTCTTACGTAAGGCATATGATGCGCCCAATTAGTGCACCGTTATTTGGTACAAAAAGGTCACAATCGTTCAGCTGTAAAAGGAAAAGAAAGCGTTCAGCTGTAGCACCCTTTCGGTGCCTAGCTGCCATGCTGCATGAAGGAGGCACGAGGGCTGGGATACTACTAGGTTGCCCAAGCCTAGATAGAAGTGGAGAGGCAGAGGTCGGGTTCGAACCACGGATCTTCCGGTCAGTAAATTCGCACTTGGTCCATCTCGCCCCAAATGAGAATTATTTAGTACGATTCTCATCCGGACTGTTATAACCGTAGGTCACAAGTCAGAAATCTATCACAACATGTAATGCATGGCGAACGCAAGAATGAACAGTCAAGTCGAACTAGTAGTACACCATAAGCCATCTAATACCTCCTCGTTTGATGCATGGTTAACGTAGTTAGCAGCCTCCATCGTTTGTAGTCATCCCGCTCTAATCAGCTGACTCACCAGAAATTCGAGTACACCCCCCCCCTATGTGTCGACCTGCATTTCAGATCGAGCTGCATTTTTTTCTTCAAGGTTCATTATTTGATTGCTGGTTTGGTTTCCTATCTAGGCCAATCAAATCATTGTGTTTTGAACTCAACTGTGCAGACATTGCATGAAAAAATTTTTGGGTTCGAATTTCCTAGTCACTTCTCGTAGGTTTCTCGGAAGACCCTCGTGTTTTCGCCCTCCAGTAGCACTGAACCACATGGCCAGGCCCCGTTACTAGCAGCAATAAATACGCATACGAGCNAAGGTTCATTATTTGATTGCTGGTTTGGTTTCCTATCTAGGCCAATCAAATCATTGTGTTTTGAACTCAACTGTGCAGACATTGCATGAAAAAATTTTTGGGTTCGAATTTCCTAGTCACTTCTCGTAGGTTTCTCCGAAGAGCCTCGTGTTTTCGCCCTCCAGTAGCACTGAACCACATGGCCAGGCCCCGTTACTAGCAGCAATAAATACGCATACGAGCAGTTCGTCAGGTATTTGAGGATAAACTTGGACAGCTTATGTATACTCTGAAAAACCGGGAGCGAGATTAGTCCCTGCATGACTGTCACTGAAAACTAAAGCTTGCTGTCCTCGACAGATGAACCCAGTTGGTTGCAAAAACGCGTGCGCGGCCATCCGGAAAACAGGCCACACGGTGATATCCGCAACTGTTCAGCAAAAAATCAATTAGTCAGCTATAAATCGTGTACCAAAGACAGACTGGTTCCAGATGCTACCGTTTCGATCACCAGGAAGTGTGAGATATACAGCCAAGCCTTGGAGGCGATTGCAAGTTTGGTTAGTTCGGGAACTGGGTGGCTGCGCACTGAAGGCTAGAGCCTTGATGCACGAGCGCCAATGACCGCGTGATTGGGTCATTTCCGGCTGTCGTAACCATTGGTACGTTTAGTCTCGCGGTCCCCATCCAGGGAGGCGGCAGTTGTCAACCCGGCCCAGTATATTGATTAGTGTTTTCATACTACGTTGTCAGGTCATACACTGTCCACCTCTTACACACCATCACTCAGCAGAGAGCTGAGCGAAAAGAGCTGTGATACAAACGGTCTTCTTCAAAGTGTAGTGCATGTACTAACCAGCGTAACATATGAAGCGTCGGTAATTCACCTATTGTGGCCGAGTTCCCTTTTCCCAGGAACACCTGGCGCACCTCAGCACCATTAACCTGGTGTTCACACCAGATTGACCAATGCTTCAGAGACACCGATGGTGCAACATTAACACCTTTTGTACGTGCACTGCGCGTTAAGGCCGCATCTCTGACCAATGAAACAGTGTGGACCACGCTGTCGCACTGTAAACATTGCCCTTGATAGACAACCTCATGTCACGCCGCAGGGGATCGGAGGTTGGCAATAGCTGTCTGACTTTTCCGACCCAAGAAGTAATCTCATCTCCAGCCAGTCCGTTTAGACTTATACACCTACCCAGGTGAACAAATTTATCCACCACGTCCATTGGCTCCTCCAGAATAACGAGGCTTCCGTTTGGTCTCACCAGTCTTACATGGGTACCTTACATTTTGCAGGTGTGAAGCGCATACCAAACCATGCGACAGAGTTCTCTAGGTTATTTAAGATGGTTTGCATTTTTGAAGAAACTGAACCAAAGGTGGCAATAACGTCATAACGCTCACCACCGTCTGAAACGGTGGAGGGACTGATCAGTGCAACTACCGTGCAAAAAAGGTAAACCTTAAGCTAGCGTAGATATCCTCCTTGAATCTAATAAGAGTCAAGTTTGTGGAGCAAGGAGAACGCCGTTTCTTTGGCAGTTTATTACGTAGTAGGTAGCACCATTTTTTCCCTCACGAGGCTCATTATCTCGGCCTCATACCAAACGACAGAGTTCTCTAGGTTATTTAAGATGGTTTGCATTTTTGAAGAAACTGAACCAAAGGTGGCAATAACGTCATAACGCTCACCACCGTCTGAAACGGTGGAGGGACTGATCAGTGCAACTACCGTGCAAAAAAGGTAAACCTTAAGCTAGCGTAGATATCCTCCTTGAATCTAATAAGAGTCAAGTTTGTGGAGCAAGGAGAATGCCGTTTCTTTGGCAGTTTATTACGTAGTAGGTAGCACCATTTTTTCCCTCACGAGGCTCATTATCTCGGCCTGATTTCGTATGTCCATCTGGCAGATTTTTATTCACGGCGGCTCCACGTCCAGCGAAATGACCGCTTGTCTTCGAAATCTGTAGTTATCTTTCTAAAGAATAGTTTGCACCTCATTCCAAGAAGTCACCAGATCGTTTCAAGCAGCTTCTGGTTTGTTTGACTGCATGCGGGCTTCTCTGGAGCAAACGCTGCACCGGCTTCATGAATCTTCTGGACAATGGTCCTGAATATCTCTTCTAGTGAAGCTGGTCCCAGTTTAAGCTGGTCAGGAAAGATAGGAATTCTTGAGGAGTCTGCGCTGCAGGAGTTTCGATTATTAGATTAAATATTAGTCGTTCAGCTGTAGCACCTAATCGGTATCTGGCTGCCATGCCACGCGTAGGAAGACACCATCAGGTTGCCCAAACCTAGATAAGAACAGTCGAAATGCCAAAGTGGAGTTCGAAACGCAGACCTTCCGGTCAGTAAGTTAGTGGCCTAACTACTGAGCTATCTCTAGTTTCGATTCCACGTTTGAAGTCCCGGGTTTCTAGTCCAGTGGAAGATAAAGTCAAAAGTCAGCAGAGTGGCTGCTATGTCCCATGGGAGCCTCATCTGCCACTCGACCAGCGAGGTATCTTTCATTGGTGGTAACCCGATCCAGCAGGGACAGCCATTGGCCCGTGCGATATTTGGTGGAACTGCCACATGCCAAGTCCAAGCGCTCAGTTGAACAACTTTAGCATCAATGCGAAATGTCCTCGAGACCCGACATGCTATAGCTCTCAAGGCTTCGGTCACCTACTGGTAAAAGACGTGAAGTGGTGTCTGCAGGAGAGTTGCTTGAAGGTGTATATATGTGGGAGGCTGTCTTTCGGTGGAATTGGGAGGACGGAAGCGGTAGGCAGCGCCGCGAAGCGAAACGGTCTCAAAAGGAGCAATTTGAATCAAGAGTGGATAAAAGGGCTCAGGAGTGATGTCGGAGAAAGAAATCTGTGTGCTGTACTTAAGTATACATCAACTACACGTCCCCCAGCCGGTTTTTGATGTATCCCAGAAAATGAAGTAACTGGTCGTTGTGACTTGGTGAACGATAGTGCAACTCTATCGGTCCTTGGCCTCCTGCTCCGCCAACTATGGTATACCAAAAGGCACGGTAGCTCTAGACAACCTTCAAGGAGACAAAGAGAAATTATTACGACTGTATTCATAGGGTAATCACAGGATGTTCCACAGGGTCGCGCTAGAACCTCCGTGACGGGGCGAGGGGTGTCGAGCTTAAGATACTCGATTCAGATTGGCTGACATTCTGATCAATCAGGGCATGCCTTCGTTCGGTCCGCAGGCTGCACGTGACACATCCAACCAAATAATGTCACGTTCGGTTATTAGGGACGGCTGGCCTCCGCATACTCTTTATTGAGATCTCAACATCAGAGACACCTGGTGTGAAACAGGTTTCTCCAATTACGATGATGGGCAGTCGTTCAGGGGAAGCCTACTTTTGAATATCGGAGAGTTTGTTGAAAAGACTGAGGTAGCTTTTTTTACAAGCACTTATAAACCATTTCTACCCTATTCGGAGACATTCTGATCAGGGCATGCCTTCGTTCGGTCCGCAGGCTGCACGTGACACATCCAACCAAATAATGTCACGTTCGGTTATTAGGGACGGCTGGCCTCCGCATACTCTTTATTGAGATCTCAACATCAGAGACACCTGGTGTGAAACAGGTTTCTCCAATTACGATGATGGGCAGTCGTTCAGGGGAAGCCTACTTTTGAATATCGGAGAGTTTGTTGAAAAGACTGAGGTAGCTTTTTTTACAAGCACTTATAAACCATTTCTACCCTATTCGGAGGTGAGGAAAAGAGAGATGTGCTACCAGAAGCTGGCAGATTTGGTATCGTTGTAAGGCTTGGAAGGGGCCTCTGAGGCCCGCTAGTTTCCTTCCTGTTCCGGTGATTCCAAGACCTCCTGTGTATCTGCGGGGAGGAATAGATTCGCTCCCTCTGAGTACAGTTTACGCCGGTTTTCCTTTTCTGATGATATAGGGTACTCGGCCTCAGCGTTGTCGACTTTGCGGTCTTGGATGTCCAGTTCAGGAATGATGACTGAGTTCACAACCAAGCTGGTTGCTTCTGACGGAACGAAGTCGGAGGCTGGTAGTTTTGCATTTTAAGAAGGTTCTCTGGTGGCTGTCTTCAGTAGAACTAGCTCATAAAGTAAAAGCATGGAGGCCAGCTTCGTCCCGGTTGAATGACCAATGGTTGTGAGACATTCGCAGTGATCACATTTTCTCATCTCAAGGGTGACCCTTGTATATACGCTTGAGGCTCGGGAAGAATTTTTGCGTACTTGTAAGCTGCCCCAGTGTTCCCTGTGTAACTAATGGAGAGCACACAGTGGAAAGCCGGAAACTCCATTTGATTCGCTTCCACCCAACCACTTCACATGAAGAAATTCACCATTTTTAATAACGCCAGGAAATAGTAATCTTACCGGCTTTTTCGGTGCAGTCATTTTGAAAAACGAGCCAAAAATGATCATTCTGTACTCTCGTGTATTTCTTCACTGGCGACACCAAGACACTCTTGACTACTGCGCCAGACACTCCCTTGTGAGCCAACGGACCTGGAGTAGAAGGTGCTGTGCATTCGTTCAGAGAGTAAAGTTTGTTGGTGGTTTTCGTCCAGACCGATTAAAATGGGCCGCCTTCCGGTCTAAAAGTTGGGGGTCAGCTTCATCATCGACAGGTCCCCTACTACATGCAGAGCGCATAGCACCCCCAGGTAGAGGCAGCTAGCGCAGATGAGTAGGCCGAGAGTATTGAAATGCCACGAGGCTGGGCGAGCGTGACATTACTCTCGAGGTCTCGCATTCGGTGGACGTCCGTCCTACCAACATCTGTAGTTTTATGCGATTGTTTAACCGGATAGCAGCCTCTCTTAATCTGGCTCATGTTTGTGAATACGTGACCGGATAGCAAAAATGGAGTGCAAACTGTCAAGAGTTTCTAAGTACAAGTTGTACTAGAGTAAGAACATTCAACCCAAATGGCATGTGTTAACTATGCAACCAAGTCAGACCGTAAAATTTCGAAAAAAAACATGCATAATCGAAAAACGAACTGTGGCGTGAGAGTTCACGAGGATGTAGTTTCGGCACACGCCGGCTCTGGAACGTGCATATATGGAAATCGCTATTACTGGAACCACAAGGCCCACCGAGCACAAATTCGCACAGACTGGGTGGCGCAGTTGAAAGGAGCGAAGCAATAAGGTGTGTGTACTAAAACAAAAACTACAGGCACAAGACAATTATCTGTGAAAGAAGGAAGGCCTTCGGTGTAAGGCTATTTATTAGAAAACACCAACCGATCCGTTACAAACTATTAGACAGGGAAGCAAAACTGTCATATGCAGCTAGTTTATAAAGACTGAATATCTGTCTACTTGAACGCGTCTTCTCGAACTTTTCTGGATATTCATTGGCAGTCAATCAAATGTAAATGAATGTTACAGATCATTTCCGCAAATTCCGTAATAAATCCCACTTTCCGATAGACGCGACGCGGATTCCTGAGGAAATCACATAATACTCGCATGCTTCATCAGTAGTATCCACCGTTACCCACCTTTGACCTCCAAAGGTCGCTCGCATGCCATCAATTTTCATTACCCTCGTTAGGTCAGCTCTAGCAGCCGGTCATTTCGATCACTGTTCGGGTGCGTTATGCCACTCTCGATGCTGAGTCCCATTTACTCTTTTTTATTCGCGACCGTCTTGAATTGCGTAGACGTTCTTCCGGCGGTCGGTAACGATAAACCGACTTTGCCATCCACTGCCCAGTTTCTGCGACCCCAGTTCACCCCATTCCGGATTGTGACGATCCTTCCGCTTGACCTTCTCGCCTATGGGGAATAGTCGCGACTTTCAACTTGCTGTTTTCTTCTAGTCCATTCCTGAACGGTGGTCAAGTTTTCTCGAGCTTTCCTCCTTTCGTCCCCTAGCTCATTCGGGGACAACCGTGTTTCCAGCCACAGCTGAAATTCCTGATCAACTGGAAGGCACAGACATCGACCGCACGATGAGCTGGCAATACTATTGGCAGCTCCATTTCCCAGTCACCTCTTCTGGCCGCCAGCCACTCCTTGATCGTTCACTTATTGCGTTCAGTTAATCCATTTGCGGGTGGCATAGTGCCTTTTTTTAGCCATCTGCTGCTCAGCTTCTGAAAGCAACTCCTAAAATTTTCCGCTCTCAATGCGAGGCTTCTGATCGATTGGGATCATTTTTAGCACCCATGATTGGCCACAATGTGATGCACTACCACTTCGTTGATCGTCGTCGCCCGTGGATTTGGCTCGGCTACCACCTTGACCCACCGCGACATGTGTTCAGTCATCATCACGATATACTGGTTCCCGCTGGTTGTCACCTGAAAGGGGCTCATGACGTCAACGGAACAAAACTCGCCGAATGCTGAGACAGCGGTGAATTCCATGGGATGGGTTGCCCCTGTCGTGTCCCCTTTCATCAGCTGGCACCGCTTGCAGGACGCCACATAACTCATTACCTCACTTTTCATCAGCAGGTCATTTTCCGAAGTAAGTCGTACGTCTCGATGCACCACTTGTGTTCCGTCTCGTGGCGTTCGACAGTCAACCTCCGTCTCAAGACGCTTAGTATCACGAACAGCACTACATCCAAATCGGTGGCATTCTGGGAAATTATGCCAGCTCCATTCAGACTCCGCCGTTACGCCGGGGTAGCACTGGCTCAAAATCACTTAAATGGGTGTACAAGCGGGCTACTGCTTCTTGTCTGGGGCTCGTGAAGGCCGTCTGGTGTACCTGTTATAGGGAGAAAGAGGGATCCATACATATTTGGTCAGCTTCAGCAGCGAGACTAGGATGTCAAGAGATCAGCCTCACCTCAAATGTGGATGTCGGTTACTGGTCTATGTGGTCACACCACGCTCTGCATTCACGAGTTTATTTTCACACAATGATGCAACTTCGCCTGGGGAGGCACCGTTGGGCGTCACGATAACAAAATTCACACTCAGCTCGGGTGAACTGACTGACTGAATTTTACAAGCTGTTTTGAGGGGTTCCACCAACCATAAGTTTGAGGTACATATTTCAAGGTTTGACAGGATGTCGGCAGGCGAGGCGACCGACTGGTTATCGCTTCAAATCCGTGTGTACGCTAGCCGCGTACATTTACTCTATAGCAAATTTTGAATGTTTGATGTGTATTTTTTGGCAACCCTGAAGGTCGATTCCACTACCAGTTGGCTGTAACTTGCATCAAGCCTAAAAATGATCACTGTTTTCTAAGTTATCTGCAGATGAAAAAGATTTCATTTCCAGGTGAAATTTGCTTTGCGCAAAAAATACCGAGCTAACATTTTTCGTTTCTGGCATGGAAGGATTTGCTAAAGCGTACCTATCTCGAACTTTGACTGTTTCAGTGCTAACTGAAAGAGGTACTAAGTTTAGGTTGCTGGATGAAAGGAGGTGAGGAAGCCGTCTTGGACTCGAAAGCTGTGTACTAGCGTCCTCTAAAGCCAGGCTTAATGGGTGGATTGAACAAAAACTCACATCTGCTGCAAGCCACGGTGTTCTCATGCTATGCGTGTCATTGCAATCCCGGTTATATCACTGCTTATTGTGTCCGGTATTTCGTGAACATTAGTTTGAGAATAAATCTTTTCTGAACACGGAGCTACCACCTTCATATCACAGTGAGTGTATCCAGAAGTCGGTATGTTCGGTACGAAACAAAACCTGTGGGTTGTCGGCGAATAAACCGGCTAGCTAACTCGGCCATGCCCACCGTTCTCTATGGACAGTTATTTTTATGTTGATTAAGTAACCAGGAATTTTTAACCCGCCCCCTTCATTGGCCGACGGAAAATGCCTTTCTGACTAGTGTATTTTTATTGCAAATTCAACCCCTGTATTTACTGTTGCACCTTCCTCTAAACGACGAGACAGTTGCCCATATGTTGTTTGCAGAATACACAGAGAACGCCCTTCTCGTTCATGGTAATAACTGTCCACAAAGCATTAATAATAATGTTTATTTCCCAACTTCTGGGTGGCGTACCGTTAGGTATGATAATAGTGTTACATTCAGATGAAAAGCATGACTGGTGGGGGCTGTGGGCACGGGACTTTAGGAATTGGGACAAAATCATTGGGGTTGGGCGTTATATGAAGAAGGCATGATCACCACTAAACCGACACAGAAGGGAAGCGCATTTACCATGCGTTGTTGGAGAGTATTGGGCAAAATCAGATCGCTAGGTTTTGAAGGTGGCGCGCAAAAAAACAAAGCGGAGGAAGGTTTAACAAGAGGCTTCCTGTCTGACACACGGCAAGAAAAGTGTAACGGTTAAAATGAGGAACAAGAACATAAGACCAGGTGAAGCAGCAGAGTTGGCGTCATCTAGCCGGTCATGTTGAACTGAACCGAAAACCACCGTTAAGTCCTAGTTGCCTTGGGCTGTTAGAAACTCATGGCCAGGGTCACAAAAACGTACGTGGGGATCACGAGCAGGAGGGGTTAGCAAAGTGAATAGACGCCAACAGGAATCACAGAATCACGGTGTACAGAGAAACTGTAGAGACTCACCGGTGTCGCCTTTTTGGAGTCGGGCATAATAGGTCCTTAGAAGAATGAGGTGATGGCAACACGCAAGCCGGAACATGAACTGTATAGAAAGTTGTTAGGTTTTTTGGGAAGTACAGAAACAGAGATAACTAAATTTGAAAGAATCGTTCAGCAGTTTGGAATGAATGTATCATGGAGGCGGCTGTGGTCAGGCGGGGAGTTTTTTCGTATTTGCAGTTAATGGAACGAGTGGACGGGAGGGCACGGTCAAGAGAATGAATGGAATATTTGCGGGTATACTATCAAACTGGGTGTGGTAGTGCCATGCCATCCTGGCCTGACATACTTCAGTTTTTGGACGAAGGCAGATCCTGAAAAGCGCTAGAGTTTCTGGCTCTGTTCAAACATAAACTTCTGTCTACATTAAAAATAATTGGCCCACTCCTAGCCCTTTTAAGCTGCTTCGAAGTTTCTTTCCCCCGATTTGCTCACAGTGACCTCCAGATACCTTACCAATTCTAGGTCAGATCGCTCCCTGAAAATGCCAACCAAGCCGTCTTCTCAGGATACAAGAAAAACCCGGGCACGGAAGTGTAAACCAAGCTGCTTTTAGCTAAAAATTTGTCGATTATCAAACGCATCTGATGGTGACTGACTCCTTTCTTGCAGTGTTATCGCGTGCGAAAAGACCTAATATTTCATTCCCTGTTTAAAGCAGGTTTGGCCGATAGGTTTTTCACCGTTAACCCAAATAACGCAAAGAGAGCGTGGTAAAAAGCTTTTCAAGCTCGTTTAGGGTAGTTGGTGCTTGGACCCGTTTCATGATACTTTCAGATTTACTATGGAAAAGTGCCGCAAACGTTTTTACTTACCGTGTCTGCTTTCTGTGGACGACTTGAAATCTGGGAGTTCCAATGCCAGTGCCCTCCAAATGGATGTAGACGCTGCAAAGCAGTAGTTATTCGACTGGCACTTTTCTCTGAATGATGAAAAGTGCGTCCATATGTCATTTGGAGGAGATTCAGCGAATGCCTTTGTCATGCACGGTGGGAAAAGACCAGGAGACATCACGAGAATAGACGTCAAAAACGATTTGGGTATCTGGGTCTCCTCAAACTTGTTCTTCTCACTGCACCATGAGAAATCGGTCCAAAAGGCATTCGCCATTTCACGGACGATCCGACCCACCTTCTCCCGTATCACTCACATGGACTTACAAATACACTATGGGGCCTATGTCAGAACGCTCCTTGAAAACGCCAACCAAGTTGTCTACTCAGGATGCACGAAAGATGTCACACTCGTTGAGCGTGTCCAGCGAACCGCTGCGAAAATGGTTGTCGGCCTCAAAGCCGTTGACTACGAAACGCGTTTCGCGATGCTTGATCTTTCTCCCCTGGAGTACCATATTTCCCGAGGGGATCTAATTCTTACTTATGCCCTGCTTGAACAAAGCTTGGCAAACTGATTTTTTGCCGCTGACCCAGCAAACACACTGCGTGGATATGGTGAGAAGATTTTCAAGCTCAGAGCGCAGATATTCATTAGGCAACTTTTTTCTCATTTCGGGTGGCAACTGCGTGGAATGACCTTCCTCAGATGGTTGTCTGCGCTTCTTCTAGGACCCAGTTTAAACACTACTAGACAAGTACAAAAACAACCCTTGATCCCGTGGGTGGCAACTGGAATGACCTTCCTCAGATGGTTGTCTGCGCTTCTTCTAGGACCCAGTTTAAACACTACTAGACAAGTACAAAAACAACCCTTGATCCCGTGTATCAGCCTCTGAATTCGTGATACCTTGTAGTTGAACGACAAGAACAAACCTGGCTCAAAAGCTTGGAGAGAAACCCACACCCTGCTTGTCCGTCGGTGAGTTCGTGAACTTTTGCCTTAAAACCACAGCCACGGAAGGCTGGTGCAGGCGATTCCGATATTATGTGCCAAGAAAGCGGATGTTTGGTTATGTCACAATTACACCCTTCCAGAATAGGCGGTGTCTTTCTTCTTAGACAGGGCCCGCGTAATCCCCTACGCACCGGTGGCAGTATTTTTCACTGGAGAACTAATAGGCTAGAGTGTCATGAATATTTGTTACTCGGAGCCAAGTCTGCGTTTGGGCGGACCCGTGCTACAGTGGTGCACCATGGATATAAGTCATAAATTTTATCATGGGGTTTGATAATTACTTCGGTCGTTTCACAGCTAGTCGGTGCGTTAGCCCTATTTTCCCGGGAAATAATTACCGCACAGCCACTGATTGCCAGGTTATTTCAAAACTATGTCTGTGCCTGTGTAAAGTTTGCACTTAAAACCCAAATCTCATCGCTCGTACTAACATGGTCTGTGCAAACTGAATCCAAGAATATAAATAATTCCAACTGGGTGAACTTCGCCATCATAGCTCAAATGACGATCTATGCGCTGATTACATTCCGATAACAGTACCTGCCTTGTTCAGCAAGATGAAGCTCTAATCGAAAATGCTTACTTGAACCCGTTTTCTGTCTGAAACCTATATATTCATCTGGTCTGAGGGGTATTTGTATACGTAGCTAGATGCAAAATACACTTTTTCGCTGGAACGGTTGTCCGCAAAATTGCGTACACCTCTTATAAAAACACGTATATTCTCAAACAGACTCTTGTTCTCTGCATGTCCGTTTGCGGCAAGCGTGCAGCTTGCGCGGAACCAAGATCTTTTCAGATATTACAGCCAGCTCCTTGTGAATTTTTGCCAATTAACCAGTTAACTGAGAACTGAACAGCATCCAAACAATTGCAAGATAAGGGGCGCTGTGGTACAGTGATCGTCGTGGGGTCTGTATAATTGAGTACTTTGCAGAGGAGACAAGAGATACGATTTTTACCGCATCATTATACGTGTACTTGCACCTGGCGGGAATATATTTGTCTTGAGCGCCGCTTCAACAGCCTTTGTTGTTTGATAGTTCCCCAAACGTATGATATTCTTCAACTTATACGAGGTCAGTCCTACTTAAAAAATGTTGGCGTACGTAATTTATATTTCACGGCAAGACCACATCACCGAAAGTCTGTCAACAACTATTCTCTGCTTTTTGAAACGCAAATGCCACGAGTAAGCGGGCGAAAACCATCCTGGAGTAAACAAAAAAATGTTGTTCAGTTATCGGAACATGCTTCAAGCATACCTGGTCCCGGACGAATTTCTATGACGCACAGAATACCTATTTAATAATGAAAGACTATTTGGATGTTGTTGTATATTTTTGTACTCCGGCCTTTCCGTAGTATTCTATGCAATTTTTGCACCAATCGATTGCTTATTTGGAGCTCTTCCATAACTGCACTCATTTTTCTCCTGGTTCTTCCCTACTTGAATGCGCTCTCTTGACGCCCAAGCTCTCCGGTACCACTTCCACAATGGTTTTCTGCACCAGGACCCTCATCCAGCAGCTCGCAGAACAGCTCGCGGAAAAAACAATTCTATCGTTTTTGCCGGAACTTCCAACCACCTCATATTTAACCGTATTAGCACCTTCGCGTAAACTAGTCTTCTTTCTCAGGTGCCGAATCCCAAAACGTGCTCACGTTTGTAAACGAACTCTGCTGCGATCTCCAGTATCCTTGTTTCATTTTAGGTTCCTGCGCACGTGATAAGTCGAATCGACCCCCTTCTGTCCGATTCTCTCTAGTTTGTCGTACACACTTATATTTTCATGTGGCTTATCGCTCTTGTCAACGCACTCTAACCGGCACTCACTTCCACAATCCTTCCTAAACCATCTGATCGTACTGGCTGCCAAGGCTGAATCTAAGGTGCTCCTGATACGGTTCCACTGAGAGCTGTAAGATTCACTCCTCGTTGTTTTTGACAAACACTCTTCAACCAAGATCGAATAAGTCAGCAAATTAACCACCCGCGTCTTCCTCCAAGAGACTGCTATACCACAAACCCTCATCATCCGCCACATCATTGAGCCCTGCAGCTAAAAGAACCAGCTCTCAATTCCATCACTCTTCAAGATCGGCCAATAGAGTGGTCCAAGTCAGTCGTGACTGTTTGATAGCACGATTTTGCACTTCCCCTACCACTCTGAAGCCTTATTTCCGCTCCCTACTAGAACAATCATGGATCCACACAGACGTGGCTACATCCCAGTGCTGTGTGCACGGGAAGAAAATCGAACTGGCTTCCCTTCAAGGCATGCAGTCATTTACTTGCGTTCTGGCTTCTGTCACAATTTTGGATCCGTCGAATCTTAAAAAAGCTTCAGTTTTTATTGACGCGTTTGTCCCTGAGATTTGACAGCGTTTAGATTTTCGTCAGCAGGTTGTGATAAACGATTCTCTTGATAGAATCCTGCTCAAGATCTCGACGGCATTTAACCCGCTTGACACCGTGTGCAAAGTTCGATGACTCCAAAAGTCGAGGCCATCCCGCGATGCCCAACAATACTGCGAGAGAAGAATTAAAACAATGCTCTGCGTTCACCTGTGCCCAAGACACTCATCCACTCCACCCAAAAACTCTGAACCAGGAAGGTCAAAACTGCTTGTACTCGACTGTAAGGGTAGCTTACCAAAAGTTCACCATCCGCATCCCCAAAACCGACTACTTAAAGCTCCCAAACTGATCCATCTCCCCTTTACCCATCTGAATCAGTCAATACTCTTGGTATCACTCGACCTCAGACTTTACGTGGGATCAACTCTCTAGGAAGCCGCACAAGCCGGATCGTCGTTGGCTCATGTGTACGAGGCGGCCGAGGATTCCCCGGTACAAATATCAGCGTTCTGAGTCTGCCTATGCACATGGCCCATTATGCACTTGCATTAAATTCCGTTGGACCCTCAAACATCCGACGGAACTACAGCCGGGTCCAGGTCAACCTGGACTCCAACCGCTTTTAATAATGCTGCAGTCCATATGCTATGCTCAAATACTCAGCATTCCGTCATTGGTCTATTAAGCTTGCCATACTGTGGCGCTGGATTTGCCCTCGCTTCCTCGTGCTGGGCAAACCTGCCCATTGTTTCCAGGCTGCGCATCCACAGCTCAAGACCACGAACCCTCCACATCTGCCTTTGGGAATATACCTATGTCATGTCTGAACTCGATCAAGCAAGCAAGATTGACTGACGTAACAGAAGCGGTAAGTCATCAGCCTCAACGTGGAGCCGAAGTGTAGGATGACGGCAAAGGTTTTTCATCAGACCCTCTGACCTGATGATACTCCTTGTCTCCCCACAAAACCGGTTTCTCCCGCCCGGACACCCCTTAAAGCCTTGTATTGTAACGCTTTATCCCGAATTCCTGTTCTCAACATTCGTCTACAAACCCAACAATACCCGGATCATAAATGTGCATATCTGTGGCCCGAAAATCGTCTCTTACTATGAATTTTTTATATAATCTCCTCCATTCATCCCAGTTTGGCTGTCCATAACCTCCACCCCAAACATCCCTTGCTGAAGGCACTACAGGACTGATCTAATTCCCCTCCATGTTCCGCTTCAATACCCTCACATTGCTTCTCAGTAAAAAAATACACCATCCCAGCCATCTCTCGCTATACCTGTGATACCATCCTCTTATGCCGTTGATGCAGATATCAAAAAGGTTTCTTTGACTCAGCCCGTAAAATATTGTTTTCCAGTCCTTGGATCGGCCAATAGAGTGGTCCAAGTCAGTCGTGACTGTTTGATAGCACGATTTTGCACTTCCCCTACCACTCTGAAGCCTTATTTCCGCTCCCTACTAGAACAATCATGGATCCACACAGACGTGGCTAATCCCAGTGCTTGTGTGCACGGGAAGAAAATCGAACTGGCTTCCCTTCAAGGCATGCAGTCATTTACTTGCGTTCTGGCTTCTGTCACAATATGTGATCCGTCGAATCTTAAAAAAGCTTCAGTTTTTATTGACGCGTTTGTCCCTGAGATTTGACAGCGTTTAGATTTTCGTCAGCAGGTTGTGATAAACGATTCTCTTGATAGAATCCTGCTCAAGATCTCGACGGCATTTAACCCGCTTGACACCGTGTGCAAAGTTCGATGACTCCAAAAGTCGAGGCCATCCCGCGATGCCCAACAATACTGCGAGAGAAGAATTAAAACAATGCTCTGCGTTCACCTGTGCCCAAGACACTCATCCACTCCACCCAAAAACTCTGAACCAGGAAGGTCAAAACTGCTTGTACTCGACTGTAAGGGTAGCTTACCAAAAGTTCACCATCCGCATCCCCAAAACCGACTACTTAAAGCTCCCAAACTGATCCATCTCCCCTTTACCCATCTGAATCAGTCAATAATCTTGGTATCACTCGACCTCAGACTTTACGTGGGATCAACTCTCTAGGAAGCCGCACAAGCCGGATCGTCGTTGGCTCATGTGTACGAGGCGGCCGAGGATTCCCCGGTACAAATATCAGCGTTCTGAGTCTGCCTATGCACATGGCCCATTATGCACTTGCATTAAATTCCGTTGGACCCTCAAACATCCGACGGAACTACAGCCGGGTCCAGGTCAACCTGGACTCCAACCGCTTTTAATAATGCTGCAGTCCATATGCTATGCTCAAATACTCAGCATTCCGTCATTGGTCTATTAAGCTTGCCATACTGTGGCGCTGGATTTGCCCTCGCTTCCTCGTGCTGGGCAAACCTGCCCATTGTTTCCAGGCTGCGCATCCACAGCTCAAGACCACGAACCCTCCACATCTGCCTTTGGGAATATACCTATGTCATGTCTGAACTCGATCAAGCAAGCAAGATTGACTGACGTAACAGAAGCGGTAAGTCATCAGCCTCAACGTGGAGCCGAAGTGTAGGATGACGGCAAAGGTTTTTCATCAGACCCTCTGACCTGATGATACTCCTTGTCTCCCCACAAAACCGGTTTCTCCCGCCCGGACACCCCTTAAAGCCTTGTATTGTAACGCTTTATCCCGAATTCCTGTTCTCAACATTCGTCTACAAACCCAACAATACCCGGATCATAAATGTGCATATCTGTGGCCCGAAAATCGTCTCTTACTATGAATTTTTTATATAATCTCCTCCATTCATCCCAGTTTGGCTGTCCATAACCTCCACCCCAAACATCCCTTGCTGAAGGCACTACAGGACTGATCTAATTCCCCTCCATGTTCCGCTTCAATACCCTCACATTGCTTCTCAGTAAAAAAATACACCATCCCAGCCATCTCTCGCTATACCTGTGATACCATCCTCTTATGCCGTTGATGCAGATATCAAAAAGGTTTCTTTGACTCAGCCCGTAAAATATTGTTTTCCAGTCCTTGTCATCTGCACCGCCAAAATAACGCTCTCTTCCCAGCCACCACGGCATGCCCCAGCATCTTATTCAGACTGATTCTACCTTGCCCACTAATTCAGAAAGTACTGATTTCCTCGTCCTTCTTCCATCCTTTATCGACCGCCCTGAGCTTACCAGATTTTTAATAACCACTTCACATTTCTTTCATGACCCAGCTAATATTACTTATGTCCTTCCTATCAATACGCGGTCACTTTTTCCTAAATTACACGTCCAAGTTGTCTTCGCTGTTGCTTATCCAACCTTCATATTCATCACTGAGACATGGCTCCTTCCCGGTACGCCTGATGCTTTCATCATCTTCCCGGAATATATCATCATCGTCGACAGAACGATACCAGTTTGCAACATTATTGCCTGGTTGCCGTACAACCATGATTTATTGCGGAGAAGAAAAAATATAGGCGGAAATTGAAAGGACGTATTACTATCATTCCGAGATGTTTACGCCTCCAGATACTTTTTCGGGCAATTTTGATAGTAACTGACAAGAAAAACCCCACTGACACTGGTTGTTAGTCATATATTGCAGTGTCTTTAACTAGGCAGAGTAAGGAACTGACTGTCCCTGTGCTGGAAACGCAAGTACACTAAAAGCACCCATTTTCATACCTATCTTCCAAGTCAGCGATTGGCCATTCCTCTGCTTTTGCCACTCCAAGCCGCGATTAGAAACAACATTCTCTGACAAACAGTGACTAGACATACGCAACACATGACAACCAGTGTGGATTCTGGTGTTGAACACATTCTCCAAAGGAAGTGCCCGTGGCGCAATCAAGAGCCCGTTTTTTAATTGCCTCTTAGCAGACTCGTTGACACGAACTATGGTTATGGGGCAACGGATGTCGCACACCTGAAGATCTCCCAGTTCGGCCGCCTGAACAGGCCAATCCTCACAGCCTTCACCTTAGCCTAAAACACACGTCTTTTTGAGATTCAGGGATGTACCACTTTACATCATTGGTGTCTCAAATTAGCAGGCGTAACCGAGCTCTGCAATTCGTACATCGACATCATCTGTCATGCTACAGAAAGAACTTTCAACTCTTAAGGTACGTAAAGCGCGCTACAACCTTCGATGCCTCTCCCTGGATAGTAACGTGACCGCTTGTCCATTAGCGTGGCTCCAAACTTTGTGGGTGCAGAGTGCATACCAAACGTTGGGATGACTTTGGTCAGTTCATTCGAAGACACAAGTGTTTTCTTTTTCTCTTGTCAGACGAGAATTATTTTGTTTGCTCGTTACAGATCAAAAAGGTTTTTGTCAGAGAAAATTTGATCACCGAGATTTTGGAGACCTTCCAGCGTTCGTCTCATGATTTCGTCGATCACAGAGTTGAACAGGAATGCGGAGCGTGGGTATTCCTGACGGACACCACTTTGTGTGCGGAAGCTCTTGGAGAGCTCACCGTATACTAACACACGTCTAGAAGTCTGGGAATATAGAAATGCTTAGTATGTTTACGAACCTTCGAAACATTCCTTGATTGACGAGCGTGTCAAGAAGATCGAGGAGATCGACCGAGTCAGACGAGGTTTAGAAACCCAAGAACACTATATTCGTGTGCCGCTTTCACGTATGGTGTTCTGGTACCTGACGAAGTGTGAATATTTGATCAACTCAACCTCCTACAAGGCCAGAATCTCGCTTGCTGCTCTCGAGTCTGCTTTTTATGAGCCACCATTTAGTGATGAAGTTCAAGTGATGCCAACAGTCTCGTTACGATCAGGGTCAAGCTGATCCACCTGTGTGACAAACTCCTTTCCGCAAATGCAGGCAAACAAATCAAACAAGCGTTGACTGGGGACTTCAGCTTGAACAGTGAGAGTGGGAGGCCATCTGGGCGTGAACCTCAATAACGCTTGAGGGAATATATTCAGTCGTAAACCTCCGGGGGGGTAGGGGTTACACGTCCACCGTCTAGGGTTTTAATGTCAAGTGTAGCCTCCGGATGAGTGGCAGCTGGTGGCCAGAACAATCGATGTCTGAGTTATTCGGCCCATCGGTTGAGTCCATTTTTAATCAAGATTGTCACTTCTTTCCGATAATTGATGATTTCGCTCACAGGGTATTTTTACTGACCGTTCGCTGACTGGACCAGCCAAAATAACTTTCGAACATCACCTGCCTTCTAAGCCTGTTATACTCCCTTGAGCTTCCGTGTACACCACACTCCACGCCCGGCTTGCACGCTCAGTTTCGTTTGACGTTTGATTATCCGCCGCTTATGTCCAGAATCGGCTGGAATATCTCTCCGATATTTAAGCGATTGCGCTGTTTGCTTGGGTGAGCCTCATGGTGCCGTGTCGCAGGCATATTTACTAACAGGCTTATTTCCTAATTTTTTCGGAGCGAGGCACGGTTGGGTCATTACAGCCTGAACGCGAGGGGATGTAACAGCATGACGAATGTGAAACCAAAAATACACGCTTACTACGTGAGTAGTTGACGTATTTGTGCAAATACAAACTAGAACAACGCGGCATCGGACACGACTAACTCAGTGGTGAATCCAGGTTACTTGAACTAAAACTGAAAAATCGTTGCTGGCCATAAGTTATCCTGGGCGGTTGGGTAAATCATGAGTGTCACGAAAAGCGAAAAGGCGACCAAGGTGGAAGAAATCAAATAGCGAGTTTCGTCTTAATAGTATGGTATGAAATGAAAGTGAATGAACGTTTTGGTGTAGCTTCTGTAGGGAAGCCAGGTGTGGGAGATAATTTCAGTGGGCAGGCAGAGTTAGTGCGTGGGACTAAATAAACACCGTCAATTAAATCGTTGAACTTGTGAAAGGGCAAACTGAGATTGTAGCAGGAAACCCAATCGGTTAAATCCAAACGTGAGATTTGGCGGGTTGTAACGAACTCGTCCCAGAGTCGGTCGTTGCTGGGTGAAAATTTTGTTCTCATTTGTAACCTGGAGCACGAGCAAACTGAATGTGGAGGTTTGGAATTAGAGAAAATAGCTGTGGGAATGCTATTGGACTAGGTATGCTATACTATCATTTCACTGACGTATGTCGGTTTCTGGGTAGCCTTGTAAAAGACCTCAGGGGTGCGGAAGTCTGACAGGGCATGCGCATTTCTGTAGTGACTAAATTCGAGTTACATTAGAGGACTGACACAGGTAGAGCCGGGTAGATGTAGAGTCACGGGTATTTTCAATTCAATTAGAGGACTGTGTGATGGTGAACAGATGGCCAGCCAGACCGAATGAACGGGCGTCACAAAAAGGGTTTGCAGCAGCTACTGCCGAAGCTAAAAGCTTGAAAAATGGGGAATGGGAAATAAATATGACGAGAGCACTAGCGTCTGGTGAGTGCCGGAAGGCATCAGATGAAACGCTTTCTAACAAAAATGACCCAAAGTGGATACCACCAAGTTGAATGATCGTATGGGAGGGTGAATTTTTGTAAGCTAAAATAGTAGCCAAAAGCTTGCTGAGAATGCCGATGCAGAACGGGGAGGCAACAAATCATTGTTAGCGGTTTTCTAATGGGCGTGCATGCAGCACATCAAGATCCATTCGAGAGTCTATAATTGGTTAAAAGAGTGGTGTCTCACGTGTGCATTAAGCGTCAGTCGATCAGAAGCCGCAGGCCGTGACAGGAATAGTTGCGTAATTTTGGGAAGGCGAAGACTTACCCATTGAGGTAGCGGGCAAAAGGCTAGACATTGGGCTGTTTGGTAAGGGGCCATGAAAGTGTGAGACAGGGAGCTGAAGTAATTTTTAGCAAAGCTGAAACATCCACTCAGAGTCTCAGTTGCGCAGTGTGCGAGGGTTATTGTGAAGGAGGACAGCAGACAAAAATGGTCGGTGGAGCAAGAGCCTCTAAAACAATGGATAGGAAATGAATGGTAACTGGAAGTCACTACATGAATTGAGCAGAAAGTTGAGAGTATGGGACACCAGGCACGGAGTCACTGCTATCAGCCCCAAGCAACGAACGGTACATGGCAGAAATTGCCAAAAGACGCTAGCCATGACCAATGGTATTCAGGGAATAACAAGATGCTTATATTACGAATCGATCGTTAGCTGTACCGCCCTCTCGGCGCCCAACTTTCATGCTACCAAAAGGAAGCACGAGGGCTGGGATACTTCCAGTTTGCCTAAGCCTAGACAGCGGAAGTCGAGGGGCAGAGGTCGGGTTCGAATCATTAACTTTCCGGCTAGTGAACTCTCATCCCAACCGCTGAGCCGTCCTGCATACATTATGTAGGCATGTAATCAATCTGTGGCAGAAACAAGAACTTTTGTGCCATGGGTGGCTGATGAAATGGACTTGGGGTATGGACACCTCATACAAGAGTGCGGTGGCGATACCTTGCACGTTAGTGATGACCGTGGGGCTTGCAGTGTACCTTCCAACAACAACGGTTGTACTTCGTTTGTATTTCGTGGTTTTTCCAAATTAATTACAAACGGGAAAAGCCTAAACTTGGTGCAGTCAAACAACAAAGGTGACCGTCTACGAACTTCCTAGAGTCAAGGCCATACTCGAAACCACCGACGATGGGCGATGCTTCTGTGCTATTGAAAGTGTGATGCTCCCTGGTGCGTACCTGCCCGCAGAGTGCACACATCCACCGCACGATGTTTTCATCCCTCTTGCATACTACCAGTCGTACAGGGTGACAAGCCAACAACCAGTCACAGGTACCACTTGTGCATTGAAAAAGAACTTCAGCTACCAGACATTTTATCCGGTCTGGAAAAAGTCAGGCCAGTGGAACATCTCAGTCAGTTTGAGTGAGCAGACAACATACAACCATGGGAGGGGGGCAAGCCCTGGAGACTAATGAAACGGCAGCTACGCACGGCCGTAGGTGTACATTGGAGATGTTCGGAGGCGGAGCACTATCAATCAAACACGACGGAGTGTTGGTGTGAACCGCCATGTCAGGGTGCACCACGATGCTATATGTGCGAATGAATGGGCTGCAGGAAAAAGCAAGTATTTCACTCATTGTGCATCATCAGACGCACTGTTGAATGCGCATGCACTGGCGTGATTACTGACCGACAAGAACAAAAGCAACCCAGGAAACTTGGGCAAAAGCCTCGATCTTGCGTATCAATCCGTGAATCCGTGAATCCGTGTTGTGCAAAATGATTCTCAAGAGTGGGAAAATAAAATTTTGTTTTGGCTACCATTAGTAAGGCCCAGGCAAAGCACCAGACATTGAACAGAGCTGGTAGAGTTACTCAGGGAAGGGAACTGGCCTGAATGGATTACAGATAAATCGTTGGGAACACAAAGGCTCAAGGCCGAAGGTAAGGAAGTGTATCGGGGTCAGCGAAGGTTGGCATAAAGACAGTTGCGATGGCAGGCGTTAAAAACTAGATAAAGATCCGCACTTCAAGCAGTAGGTGCAGATGCAGCCCAAGGAAGTGAGAATTCTGCATAATACATAGGTAAGGTAGTGAATAACGGCCAAAAACACTCATAAAGAAGCTGGCTTATGTGTGAGTTGACGCTGGATGGTTCAAGCTGGCAAGTGTAAATGGTAAGACGAAGCAATGGAACAGTTGCGGTGAAAGCACAACTCAGGAGAGCTTAATGCCTCTTTCAAAATGTGTCTGGCGTAAGCTAGGGCGCTTGAAAAGACGCTCGACTCCGTCAATACAAAGAAAAACCAAGGACTTTCCAAAAGCCTACGTGAGAGGATATAGTGCGGCTATGTAAGCGGAGCTCGCGTTATAGTTCAGAAGATGGCCAAAAGAGAAATGTTTTGTGTAAAGGTACTTTCACAAGACGACAAATGGAGAAAACATCCAGAGTTGCGGACCTCATACGGAGGGGAAGAAGAAAACCCGGAGCGTCAGTCAGCTATGCAAGCCCATCGATAGATTAGGTTACGCAGAAGGCCTGGGTTAAGTTCAATGCACCTCAGCTATGTAGGATCCGGCCCATAAACAAACAACAAAGACGGTATGGTAATGCGGATGACGCCGAAAAAACTTAGTGAATGGGTGCTTCACATCTTCTACAGTGGTTTGACATGCCTATGAACACCACCAGGAAAAGTTAGGGCCAGATTTCAGAATGGGTTTTACAAACTGCTTAAATGCAGCAACAAAATATGGCTTACTGTGAGAAAATCAGTAAATGGGTGCGCGGCGCTTTCGAGCTTTAGCCACTCTGTGCAACGAATGTTGGGAGAAACTAAACGCATAAGATAAAGGTCCCTCACTTCCGGAAGAGTGAGTGTCGGGATTCTAATAAAAATAAACACACCGGGAGGAATCCGAAACCGATGCGAAAGAAGTTTGTATTTTGAAACGGCGAAAGAAAGACAGGATTTTTAGGACCAGGGGGAGAAGGAATCCAGATCAGACTAAAGGTTTACTGGAGTGGAAACAGTCTCTGCCGCTGAATCTGTAAGCTACTGTCATATCGTCATGGAATAGTACAAAGGACCTGTGGGTGACCAAGTCAGTGACATTGTTGGTGTGCAGCAAGGATAATAGGGGGCTAAGAGAGCTACTCTGAATAACTCCGCTGATGAGAAGTGGTGAGGAGAGATCGATAGTTTTAGTGACCTCTATCCTTCCATAGAGGTAGGCATTTAATCAACAGAGTAGCGGGTCATCAAGCATCGTAACTTTCATTTATTGAGTAGCGCATGGTGATGATCTTTGTGAAATGTCTAGCAATTATCATGTTAGTATTATAGAACACCGCATCGTATGCAGACAAAATATGATAGAAGAAATCTAACTGGCATGCGTCGACCGACCACCGGGCCGTTAACCCATATTGTCGGGTGTTAATGGCCTTGGCGATGAGCGGGTCACCTATGATAGTTAGTGACATTCATTGGGAGCCTTAGGTGCGAGACTGCAAGTAAGTACGGTTCATGTTACGATAGTTAGCTGGAGCGGTTCGTAGATCTGATTTATCATCTGGAACAAGGACAGTGTCTCCACTCGCTTAGATCCGTACTAATAATGGAGAAGATTTTGAGGAGGTGATGGATGAAGGTGGAATATCCTGCCCACCAGCTTATAGAATGGGTAAGGAGATACCCTCGCTGCATGAAAAATTAGGGTCTCTAAGGCGGACGTGTACAAAAGTCTAGCCAGGTGAAGTGACCCGAAGTTTGCAGCGTGCGATCATTCACAGATGTTGACAATTCGCAACCAGGTGAGGGCACAAATAATAATAATAATGTCTATTTCCAACCGGTGGGTGGTATACCGTCAAGCAAAATCATAAGGTAGCAGTCAAAATAGAGCACGATTTGCGGGGATTGTGCGAAAGAAGGATTATGTCATGAATAGTGAGCAATATCTGATCAAGATTTGACCACGGCCAAACCGGCGTGGGCAAGGAGACACAGTTACCAGGAGCTTATCCTAATTGTGTGGGGGACGTGAAACTGAGACAAGGTCAGATTGTTTGTAGGTGGCGAGCAAAAACACAACGAGAGAGGGTGAGGAGGCATCCCGCTTGGAGTTTGATGATAAGACTCCAAACTGCGAAAAATGATGAACCAGAAAAACGAACCTGTTTCAGTAGCTTGGTTGACACGATCTGGCCGGTCAGTGTGAACTAAAGTCTGGATGGGGCCTGTTCGGCCTTGGACTGTTGGGGTCATCGCTAGGGTCATAAAAACCGAAAGTGGAAATGATTACTTAGATGAATCGTTGATATTGATAAATAGTGGAGGGAACCTCATAGCCATAGTGTACACTGAAACTGTAGAGACGCACTAGTGTAATCGCTGGAGTGAGGTCCAAAGCAAAAGTTCCTTGAGGAAGGATATTGGTGTCGCCACACAATGCAGAAAGCGGACTGCACGATGCTTGGCGTTGTAGAAGCATTGGAAAAGCAACGTTTGTGAAAGAGCACCTAAGCATCTTAGTTTAAAGAGAACTTGCTACGGCGGTGAACTCCGCGCTTTTTAAGAGCCAGCTTACCGGTGGCAATATCAGTCGTAAGATTCTTAATTGGAATAAAGATGGAAAAATCACGGGTTTCCCGGAAGGGCCCACAATATCCCCTAGGTTTATGTCCTAGAACGAATAATCGCTCGACTGAACGACAACCAGAAACGCAGAAGGCTTGTGTGGGACATAAGGGCGATAATACATGCGTGTAAGAAACGTTGATCACGCTTCAGATGTCATGAGGTATTGTGACGCAACGAGATTGAAAAAGCTACAAAAAATGCCAGAGGAAAGTGTGAAGGAGCTCAATCGGGAGAAGTAATAGAGAGCTAAGTATTTGTCTAGCTGAAAGTGACAATGTGATGGCCACCATCAGAAAACTTCGGGACGTCTGCGACAGTTGAACACGAATAACCGATGACAAGGGCGACGTTCAAGGCGTCAAGATCGCGTGTGTGGGGCCTTTGCAATCTGAGACCAGCCTTTGATGTCAATCCCAGCAAGCAGGAACGAAGTAAGAATGGATTTTTTGAGACCCGGAGATCTCAGAAGGGTTTAGATCACCGACATTTAATTTGGGTGAGGAAAAAGTCATGAACGGTTGGCTAATCAAGCTGACGGAATGTGGAGGGGCGTTTATTCACATTCGATGCTGAAAAGCGGGCCCACCCAGGAGGCAAAATGTCAGAGTCTAGAGTATTTGTCAGTGATGGATCGTCAATGATGGAGACTTCCATTTCGGTTGTAGAGTATATGAATCAGCCAACACGTCTGCGGTGGGAAAGAATGGAACAGCTGATACATTATCCCCGAAGGCCCTTATAAAGCGACCAGACCTCACCGTGATGTGACGGCCTGCGCCCCTCAACGACCCATTTGGCTATGATGAGTGATGCCCCCGCGACACCCACAGTCTTTCATACTAGGTTTGTTGATGGTGAGAGGTCAGAAAAACGGCCTTCTAGTCTCCTAAGTTGGAGGCGAATTTTTTTAAGTAGAGGCAGTAATGCATTTGCATTACCAGCTGCCTTGTTGCAAGGATCTTGAGCCAAAGGCTTTTGTTGAGGACCCTATAATCCTCCTGTCCAAGTGTGATGGCCTGGCAGTACACTGGGCCACATACGAACATGGAACACACGTCTGACAATAAACTCATGCTACATGGGCCGCAGCGTGGTTCCACCAGCCGGGTCGCATTATGCGTTGCATGTATTGGGATGGATAGGCAAAAACAGGCTAATTCTGACGCTTTCCATTCTTATCTTTCACTTACTTTTTCACCCTCTCTCCCCACTCCATTAATTGTCCTCTCTTTGTCGGCCTGGGACTTAGGACTGATCACTCCGTTTGTTTGCATCGGTTTTGCGCTAAACATCCACTCGTAACATCCTCGACATCCTCAGGTATCTAAAAACCGATCTTTAAGCCTCGACACTCAGTCCATCAGGCCGCCCTTAATGTCCACACTCTAAGGCAAGCAGGAAAACAAGATGCTCTTGCTCCCACACCGCGCTCCGTTGACATTGATACGTGCTGTGTTTTAAAAACAGGAATTCGAGACGCATGAGCAATTGTTGAGCTAAGCTCCCAATCAATATTTACTTGCTTTCGGCTACGAACTACTGGTGATCTAGAGACTGCTTCGGCGAGATGTTCAGGGGCTGGCATCGTCTTAAGTATCAGGTGGAGGGGACGTTGCTTGACTTGACGCCTTTTGATGGTAGCCTAAGTGCGGTTCGTCTTGCAACATTTGTCAAGGTGTCTCACAAGCGGGAAGTTGATAGATGTGTGTTTAATTTGTCCGCCCAAGCTCCAACCAAATGTAGCTCCAATGCCGTCAACGACAGGTTCAATGACGCCCTAAATGCTCTGCTTCGGCGCACCAAGAGCTCAGACGTCGTGGTCTGAGCCGATGGTTCCGAATATGGCCTTTACTCCAGGGAATCCAGAAACTGCCAGGGTAGTTTTTTCGTTATTCGATGTTTGTCATTCATCTTGTGACAACAGGAAGTTCAAGAATACAAATACTATCTTTTCACTTGTTCAAAACCAACGCACTGTACATCTTGCATTACTTTGACATTCGAAATTCACCAAGTTTCTTCCATCCTAGGCGATAACCCCCTCCACTTTCGTGCTTGGTGCTGGTATATGATTCGGCCTTTGTTCATCCCTATCACTCCTCCCATGTGGCCTTTTTGTCATCCAGCTATTTATGACAGACGTTAGGCATGTGCGGTTTTTTCACACGGGAGATTTGCTCATTTGGTTCATACTTTTAAAGTCCAAGTTGACCATTTTTACATCTACTGTTGAGGTTCGCATATTTTGAAAACTGATGTCATGCATTCATTAAACCTTATAGAAACCCAATTTGGTCTACTGTTTAACTTCTCGGAGTTTTGGATATTACGCGTTACGCAAATAAACCGTTTGACTGTTGCGGTGTTTGAGCTTACACCGCCTCTTTTGAAATACACATGCCAACCTTTGGAACCTCAGTGAACGCAACGTGTGCCCAGAATTTTGCGGAACCTTTGACGCCGCGGAGAAAAACGATTGCAATGCAGTTTTCCTTCCCTCACTTTCGTGTTAGTGAGTTTCTGCATCTAATCGCAATGTTGGATAGATCAGCACCAGGAAAAGCGGGTTAAGCGAGTAATCGATCCGCAGAGGGCTCTGTTAAGGTCACATAACATAGTGGTGCTAGATGAGATTGAGGTGGAGGCTGAAGAGGACCCATCAGATGCAGTCTGAGAACCCCAGACTCAAATGATGGGTAAACGCTGCTTAAAACGTTGTCAGATATTTGAAAGGCCTCCAAGAATGTCAGGCGGTCATCTTAAGGGCTGAAACCGATTATTTTTATCACCCCAGTGACAACCACCACAAAAATGTCAAGGCGGAACTGTCATACTTTCGCGGTTTCCAAATCATCGCCGGAGCTCCATATGCCAGTTTGAGATTACTATTGAGAGGAAGGCGGAAAACGTTGGTCAGAGGCTCCATATTGCCAAAGCAATTTTAAGGCAGCGATTGAAGAACGTGTGATGCTCCCGCTTGAGGTAGCATATTCCGGAACTCGGGAGATTCTGCGCGTTTTTCAGTCAGTCCCATATTATGGCTGCCTTTCACTTAAACGCCTGTCCGTATCGGAACAACAGACCCCTGGAAAATCCAAGCCCCCGTCGGACATGTGCATAAAAATGCAAAGTTGTGAATTTGCGCTAACACAGATGCACTATGCATCCGATTTGTGCTCGCATGCCGCTATAAAGAGAACAGTGCATTCTCTTTCTTCATTACTAAACACAAGTAGGCTAATGTGGTCAGTGGAATATTGATGACTAGCCGGGATACAACCTTCACCGACTTGGCGGCGTTTGTGGACATGCGGCCTAGGGCTGTGTAAAGTCGCTTTGGGCAATTGGTTCAAGAAGGGGATGTAAGGTACCTTCTTGTGCCGGAATGTCCAAAAAACAAGCTCCCGAACGGGATGGCGCACACCATGACCCAAGGTCCTGTTCACTATGTTCACAGACACCCAACTTCCGGCTTTCAGTGCAATTTTCCACAGAGGCTCCTGATTGATGGAGGTGCATACGGGAGCATAATTTATGTTTTGTTTGGATGACTGTCACATGGCTGGAGATCGCAGGTCAATTTCTCGCCGCGAGCAGTTGGGTTATGGGGGACGGCATCGCAGTCTGCTGCAGGCACCAAAACCCTGAGACCAGGCAAAGACAACTTTGCAGTCGGAGGGTTTTTGTGTCTCAACTCGAGGTGGTCGGCTTTTGGCACGTCCGGGAGTTATTTCTGACAAGCCTGACACTCCTGGAAGAAGGGCTGCAACGTATGCGCCTTCAAACGCTGGGTTCACCATAACGTTAGTGGCTCGGCACCTTTCGGTAACAAAAAATGAGATCAGGCTGCTACCAAATTCCATGGCGGTCGATAAACTATGCGGTTCCACGGGATGCACCTCCGAAGCCAATGATATCAGGCTTTTATCAGTGGTTGGGAGTCAGTTGATGAGTGTTGATAAAGCATTCGTCGTTGACAACTTGCTCATTCGCGCTATCTCGTCTATTAACGAAGCGCCTGGCATGTGGCCGAACCTTGACCAAAGCCCCTCCGAAGAATTGACTGGAGACGATATAGGGATCCCCAATGGGCGTGACGTATCCGACGCGCACTGGGGGTTCTATCAGCGCCTTGGGCGTAGAAAATAGCAATTTACCCTAAAGACCATGGTCCGATGAAAATCGAAACTGGTGGAAGGCTGTTAGCCATTGTATAACCGGGCGCAGTCATGTCATCTGGGAGCATTCGCAGCGGCTGTAATATTCGGAATTCTCAGACACTTCAGCATCCGAAACTTGTCGCTCTTTGGAGGAATAAAGAGCATTATGGATAAAGGGGATTGGTGCAGCACGGGTGAGAAGACACAACTAACTACCAGTCTCATAGAAGGACAACGCACTTTCCCTTCCAAGTACCTTCAAGCTAGCTGAAAAACGTCTAGTTAATATGAAAACTAGACTGTGCAAGGATCGTGTTTTGCACAGAAAGTACAATAAGAATCTTTGTACGTACCTAAAGCAATGAAACATTAAACAAGTGGCAAATGCGCCATACTGTCATTGGATACAAGGCAGTGGTATCTCTCACATCATTTGGTCATTAACCAGAAGTGCAGAAAAGATCCGGGTTTTATTCGAATGCGCTGCCAAATGTCATGATGTGTTCACGAACAATTACCTGTATCAGGGACCTGATTTAACCAAAAAAACTTGTATGGGTTATGCTCCGCTTTCGTTTACAGCAAGTAGCTGTGGCAGTGGACATTGAAAAGATGCTTTTGCTAGCCAAGGTTGACCCATGTGATAGAGGTGCTCCAAAATTCCTGTGGTGGCGAAACTATGAGTTATTTACAGAACCCGGTGAATTTCAATGAAAGCCATGCCCGTCTAGTGTCATTCCTCCTCAGTTTTGTGCAACTTCAACCCTAAAAAGTTGGTTGAATGATTTTGCTCAGGTTATGAAATCTCAGCCTGCGGCGCGATGGACAATAATCTACATGTTGGTCACTGCCTAAAGTCGTCGCCGGGCTTGGTAGCGGCCAAGTGCTTAGGTAACAAGATTAGCAATTTGCCCTCGAAAGGTTTTTGTATGAAGAACTGGTCTTCCAATTATCGCGGAGTATTTTCAGCCCTTGATATAACCGCACTCACGCCTAGTGTGCACAATTTAACCGCACACCCACTGCCAATGGAGCTTGCCATAAAAGTGCAGTGGGATAAGGACTCTGATGCACTTGTGACGGCTTCTAATTTGCCGGTAAAACCGCTAATGAGCAGCGGCGGTTTTGTCCTCCGAGTTTGTTTCTGCGTGATAAGTACCAGGCAGGTGTCTACTTCCATCTGTTTAGAAGTAAACTGGGGTGGGATGACCTTCTAAACGATACCGATCAAACTCGCTGGAACAGCGGTCTTTCTTAGCTCCTTAGTCTCAATAACGGATGATCCCTCAATTGCATAAAACCTAGAGAAGTTGGTGGTACTCCACATGTCAAACTTCATGTATTTTGTGATCAGTCTAAGTTCGCGTCGTGGTTATTATTAAAGCTTCTGGCTTTTTGCTTGTTTTCCCGAAGGCGCGGGTGGCCTCCCTTAAACCCGTTTCAATACCAAAGTTATGGTTGACAGCTACGTGTTTGGCAGTCTCCGTAGCACGTATAATTGGAACAAGCACAAAGGACTAATTCCAAAGTACTGTGTTTCGGGCAGACTCTGCTTGGTTTCTACTACATCCATAACGCATCTTCTATGTCTTGTACCTTTTTTGCAAATCGACTAGAAGTTATCCGTGATATGTCGTCATCTACTTAATGGAGACACAACGCCGAAAATAATCCAGATGGCACTGCCTCTGGAGATATGTACAACCTCAGTACGCTGCATAAAAGGCTAACTTGACCGTAATTTTTATCCCTAACTAAAGAGTAATTGGCCTCTACAGCCTCAATAACGCAGCCCAATGGGGTCGGGTTGACGAGCTTTTAACACGGGTTAAAAGATTGGAGCTGAGTGATAGCATGCGCCTCGTAAGTAATCGGTTTTCCTGTTGGGTGAGGCTACAGAGGATTGCTGCTTACAAGCAATATCTATTGATTAAAACAGGTAAAGCGAGGAAAGATCTTTACCTGTTGGTGTTATCAAAGTATCCAAAATCCACCAAGCACGTGATCGTTTGATAAAAATCTTGCAATCCAGTCAGCACTCACAGAAGTTACATCCAATTAATGCTTCTGTTCTAGACGCAGGGCGTCCTAGCAATGGGATACCGAACGGCAGCCTTTGAAAGTTGTCATCTGTTTTGATTGATGGCGTGCTGTGCGTCACGCGTGCGTCGGTCCACATGGCACGGTAAACATGATGGATCCGTTGCTGGCAAACATAGTAGAGCGGCTTGGTACCCTTCAAGTTCGTGGAAATGGACTAATTTGGACCTTTTAGGACCGAATAGGGGCGTTTAGAGGAAAACCCCCATGTTTGAATCTTTAGCCGTCCGAACAGTCGAGCGGTTCATCTGAGAGTGGCAGGAAGCTGTTGNGAACAGTCGAGCTGTTCATCTGAGAGTGGCAGGAAGCTGTTGAGCGACTCATTCCTGTAGTGTTTGATGTGACGTCGCAACAACACTGACATCTATAGTGATAATGGCACGTACTTCATTGGAGCGCTAACAGAAGTTTGCCTTAATATAAAGCGATGGAGCACGAGTAAAGCATCGGACCGACTTTTGGCTAAGGGCATACAGTAGCGCTTTTTATTCAACAGCAGCTAACCACCGTAGTGATGTGCGGGAGTGTCCAGTCAGGTCGGTGTGAAGTATACTGTTATTTTGATCTAAGGTGTTTGACCGATAAACAACTAAGCGCTCTCCTTAGACAGACAGAATGGGTTCCAGATAATGACATTTGGTCCCGCCATTATCAGACAGCAACAATTTGGAGCCACTTACTTTAAAGAGTGTGTTATTCATGGGATGCTCTCCTGCGATATCCGGTCGCGACGATTTGGCTCCGCGATCCCGGTTGGAAACAAATCATCTTGCTGGCAGATTCTGGCGTCGTTGGATAAAAGAATATCTGCCGACGTTGCACGTGCGTACTAGGTGACCCAGAGTATCTCAAGAATTGAAACAAGGAGACCTGGTTCTAGTCCCTGGTTAAGATGTGCTCTGTGAAAAATTGCGTCCCGCGGGAAGTGGATAGTTGTGAGGCGAGGCCAGATGACTCAGTCAGAAACATGAATATTAGAACGAAAATCGACGTTCTTAAGGAAATTTCGGAAGGATATATTTACGGATGGACGTAATCAGGCTTGCACTCTAACACAATCCACAATTGTGGCAGGAGCGGACTTGAACCTTTCGTATCGCAGGCTGATGGAGTACGTTTGTGTAGAACTGAGCATAGGTACGGTGCAAGAACCGGGATCCCACCTAAGTCTACGTGGGGAATTTGTCGGTGTCTCGTTTGTTACTCGCGCTTGGTGCGTGTATAAAAATTGGCATTTATTTGTCTCCGCCACTTCCTTTATTTGACTTGTGGTCATCCAGCCGACGGCATACACGTGTAACTGCCTCGAGGAGATTTTGTGATCATTTGGTTCATAACTTTAAAGTCCAAGTTGGCCATTTGCTGTGGACGAGTGTTTCCCGTCGAGGTCTGTATCTTTCGTGAATTGATGTTTCGCATTAGTGCCGTCGTATAGAAACCGAACTCCCACATCGATTTTCCTTCCATGAGGTTCTGACACCACGTGTCACTCAAAGATACCACTTATTTGTTACGCAAACTGTGGTCTGGAATTACTCTGCAAGGCTCATTGCTGAGATAGATGTGCACGGCTGCTGCCAACCTCGTCTTTGTTAAGGTTGAATTATCCCAAGTCCACTTAATCAGCCATACACAACATATACGTTCTTTGCTCTTGTTTCGCGGACTGATCATGCACAAACAAAATACATAGTACTTGATAATAAGGTAAAAATGGTGGTAGTGATTCTCTAACTGGCAAAGCATACTCGTTTTTCTGTTCAGTTAGCCTAGCAGCTTTCAGTAAAACTACGTTGCCTATCAATTAATTCAGAAGCTCGTGCTCAGCTAATCGTTGTTTATCCGCTGTCCAACTTCATATCCCTCTTATGCACGAAGGAGATTCTCCGGTTGGATATTTTAGTTGAGATAAAAACTACTGCACTTCCCTGTTTAACTCGCCCTGCCACCGCTCGTACCAGCCTATCCGATAGATAGCATCACCACACGCTTACAATTCGGCTAAGTCCTTTCTCAAAATCACACAATTGCTCTCGCCTTGGGTTTAAGCCTTCCGCTCGACTGATGCACAGTGCAAACGCGAGACAAGGTATCACAACCGATGGTAGCCTCTCGCATTATCTAAATGTACTGCATACTCATCGAACAAAACCGCAATAATAGCGATTCGCTAGGTCCTTAATTACACCAAAAACCTCAGCTGGCCCTTAGTTGCTAGGCCAGTCAATGGAAATCCAATATTTTGTTGGTTCATTTAGCCCGTGTCATCCCCTTTCCATCATTTCCTATTGAGCACCGTTTTATATGGGACTCACCAGACGTTACTAATGAATTACCATCCCCTATCCCAAGCTTCAGTCGTTAGCGGCAGTTGCCCAGTGGAGCCTTTCTTCAAGCATTCTGGCTGGATCTAGTGGTCCTGCACGTGAATCAAAAGTTCCCCTCACTTCTCATCTGCCTTATTCTATATTGTCCGTCCCTTAGTCCAAGCCACACAGCGGCAACGGGAATACCCAACTCTTCTCCGATTAATTTGACCTTGACGTCCGTTATGGGGTTCTCAGCACAATAATGGAGCGGCACTGCCATATCCAACCCGATAGAACTCCCGCATCTATTTTCGTTCTACGGTCAACCGTCACCTCTCGCATAATCGGGTCTTTAGTGGTTACTACCGCCTCTTGGACGGGTTTTTTCGAACCCGCTTAACCATGCTTCCTGAGCTCATCATCGCGGTTGTGCCATTTCAGTTTGCTCCTTCCTCAATATCAAGGATTTTCATTGCGCTCTTAGTTCGGCCATACGCATTAGCGCTAACTCCCTATCAATATTAACCTTACCATCTGATTTTTCCGCAGCACTGATACCAACGAGTCTACCATATTTTTAGACAAAAATTTCTACTTGTTTTCACCTCAAACTATATCATCTCCAACTTCATTAGTGCTTTTCATAACCCGGGCGTAAGGTTCACCAGTTTTACTTCCGGCCAACCTGACTCATCAATGAATTATTCCTACCCTTGTTTTGGTTTTTTGGTTCCCACAACTACGATGTCATTTCCCGTAATAAGCGCGTCTCGTTGGTAATGCCTTCTTTCTCATTATGTTGTTGCCCGTCGCATTGAGGTACTAATGACCCAGTTACCCCACAACTAGCGTGATCTTTGCAAGTTGGGGGGTGAAAGTGTTACTGTTACTTTTATTATTATTTTTATTCATCCAGTGCTAAAAGTGTAGAAAATTATGGGACATTAAGGCGAAATAGGCTATCTGCCAGCTCTGAGATTTCAATGGTATAGAAGTACAGGGATTTTCTCGGCTAAAAGTTTGGCAAAACATTTGAGAGCATCACTCCCAGGATGCCACCTCACCACATGCGGGCTGTTTTTTGACCTTATACGGCCTTCAAGACCTACCAAACACCCACATTTCGGCTTGGAAGTGGACCTATATCTACTGTGCACAATAGAGTCAAAAATGTACAGTAGTGGCTAGACATTCCGCGTGAGAATAACTTAAGAACCATGATACATTCACTGCGTGACATGTTGCGCATGCTGTGCACTTAAGCTGGGGGTATAGATTGTCTCTATGCGAAGGGACGAGTAGATTTCTGTCAAACTTGAGATGATAGACTAAAATATGAATTAGTGTTCCTTGGGCAAGACCCGAAAATGGGATTCCAGTATAGGATGGCTGATTCCGCCTTGCAGACTATGAAAAGCTGTGCACGCCACTAGTTTCTGCAGTCAACGAATGGATAAGTAAGGAGGTGCCTTGGATCTTATATACGTGCTTAAGTCCAGTGCCCACCGTTTAGCCAATAGTAGTTTTACGGCAACCGAGTGTACCGTTTTTCTGCCGGATCGATTGGGCTTCACTGAGGTTTTCGCATACGTACGGTGAGCGCCACTTTGTTCGGTCCCCTCTTTTACTGCTTGGACATCACACGAATGCACATGAGCATACGTAACGGGATTTTATTTTTACCCGTATTCTCTATCAGGCCCTTTGTACCAAATTAAAGCTTCTTAAGGGCTCTTTATCTCGCACCGTGCATAGGAAACTTTGAATTGCAAAGTAGGAATTGTTTCGTATGGGCAGAACCGTTTGGGTGCAAAAAGAAGAGCAGTGAATTTTTCAGTGCTTGACCAACCGGGAGTGCGCCGGTTGAATCTCATGGTCAGGTGTTGTAAAAAATTTTCGGACCCCAGCCGGATCTATCGTTTTACTCACCCCTAGTGTAACATTTAGCTTACTATTTAATACAATTCATTTTTAATCACACTCAACTATTCCTCCACCCTTTTCCGCTTGATTAGTCTTCCACGAGTTATAAGCTTGCTAGAACCATTACAGCTAGGCATCTTCCTACCCTAATCAAATCGGATAATGCCGCAAATCACATCTGCCTCTGATTCCCAACCATCCTTCCGTTCTCCGTGTCCAACGATCAGCCTTGAGGGCAAAAGGTTCCACCGTTCAACCCCATCACTGCTCAAGGCCGACCGGTAGAGAATCCAACTCTCTTACAACGTCTGCTGCACAAAAAGTCTTTATAGCAGAGGCCAGATCAAAGGTAAAATCACGTTCTCGCTGCAGATTCCGCAACCCTTGCAACCTCGTACAATCCTGCGCTACTCCTTCTTTCTGGTTTATTAGGCTGACACCTGAAACAACCTTCCTGAGCAGCTGCGAAATATCAACCAGCACCATAATTTTCCACAGTCCGTAGACAAATCCCTTAATTGTGAAATTGCTGCCTCCTCACTTAACACCCAACTACCCCTGAGATCCTCTATGAATCGGGTCTAATGCTCACTTGATTTTAGCGACAATAGGTCTGGCGGACAAGTGAAAGATTCTGTTACCATAGATTCCTATCCTCTTGACTTGCTTCAAGCCACCATGGGACTTAAACGCTTACTTGATCTAAATATGCTCTGTTATTAGCCTGGTCCTTCCTCTTCTTCCCCCGGCCTACTTACACCTCGCTGTTGTCACTTTCGTACCACGGATTACTCTAACAGCTCTGTCAAGTAACTGGTGCTTTTGGCCTAACTCTGACCGGCAAAAGCCGAACCAAAATCAGTTTTTTACTCATTACCAGAGCGTATTTTGTACCGATTTATATATATAAACAGAATCCATCCGATGATTTGCTCCGCACCTCACAAAACACGCAACGTCGCGTTATGCTTCTGCTTGACATGGCAGCTCACACCAGCGCTCAATCGCAGTTTAGCTTTAAAGAACGCCGTGAATACCATGCCACTCCTATTGTCTCCTTGGTGGCTGTCATTCTACTTACCTCCTCCACGACTTGCCTTATTGTTCTCATCCTATAATACCTTCCCCAAGCTTTACCTGCGATAGTACGTGCAATGACATCCCATTTGACAGTTATCCACTCCACTTGCTCTGTGCATTATACCTAAAGGGATCTCCGAATGGACAGAACAAATATTGCCTGCGATATTGCGGTTATTTTGTTCCCCCATTGGAATCCAGTGGCGAACACAGAACATTCCACTACCCACGGAACCGGACGTCCCAGCCCAAGTACCTCAGTCACGGCATCCGTCACGGGGCTGATGAGAAAATGAGGTATGCCATTGCAGTAATGACATGGCACTGACACAACTAGTTTGGTGACATACCAGCCCTTGTTCAATTCCTACTTTGACTGCGACTCCTCGATCACCCGTTCATTTAACTGCAACCACAAGCAAAGTTTCCCAGGCCCCAGTCGCCTTTGGGAGGGGTTCAATACTAGCAGCTGAACCTCTCATTAGATATAAATATCTCATTGTCTTTTGCTTTGTACTGCTCACCAAGTCCGTTGTTTTCCGCGCAGTTCGCACTCCTTCTTGCGTATCTGCGTGAACTGTTTATCCCAAGGAACTTTCATACCTGAATTTACTCCAGAAGCAACACTAGTGAGCCTTTCCGGTTTCACTGTACACTGTGATTCTGATGTTCCCACCAGCATTTATCCGTACTGCATGTTCCCCCAAATCACCATCTACACTTCCGCCTTTCCATGACCCTCACCATACGCTCAAAAGCCAAAGGCCACGAAGCCACGGTGACGGTCTTATGCTTCAGTGCAAATCAGCCGGTCTGACCGCGACAGTCCTGTTGCCCTATCAGTGGGTTTGTCCGTTGGAGATAATTAATTTTTCACGCTTTGTGCTAAGCTAAATTTTCAGTTCTCCAGTACAATAGAGGCTATATGGAAATTTCAGTGACGTCCTAAAAATAGTTGCATTTCATCCAGGAACTGCACAGGTGAACGCAAGGTTATATGCATTTTAGGAATATGACGCGCAAGGACCTGACCTGCAGTTCAGATGGCTACATTTTGAAGAGACATGACCCCCACACGCTGATTTGCTTTTACACTGACCGGGGTTAAGGCCCAAACAAAACCGGTGGAAATACCCAAAAGTATCAAATTAGCTTTCAGAAGACACACAGGTCTTTCATTCACCAACACTCTATGTTTGGTGTTTGTGTACCGTTAGAGTTGCGACGGTGATTGTGGGTTGCAAGCCAAATGACGCGCAGTCAGAACAAGGCTGCTTTTCCGCCTCAGACGAATGCAAGACCAGCTGAATGAAGTTGGTCCTGAAAATTTCAAACTCGTCCCATTTTAACACAGACCCTTGAGGATTGATTAGCATCACAGAACTGGACAGCCAGTAAATCATGAGTTATTTTGCGGAGTCATAACAACGAACCAGCATTGAATAAACTAACATAACATATTGGCTTACGTGAAAACTGCCATTTCGGCGATGGTCTTGTTCAGAGCCGTTGCTTTTTCCATCAGCAATGGTTGAGCTAAGTATGCTTTTCAAGGAACATGAAGACAAACGGAGAATAATGCGGACTATATAACCTCACCAAGTGTGGAAAAGATAACGCGTCATGAAATGAGGTGATGGATCTAGAAGAGATTACCAGAGCGCTGGATGCGGGCCATTCTTAGATAATAAATGATTTACAAACCAACCTTTTAATTACCGAAGATCGGAGGGTTACCGCATTATTTTACTTAGATAAAATTTACAAACTTATGTCCGGTTTGATAGCATACCCGCAATTGTCCCGATAATAAATACAAACCAACCTTTTAATTACCGAAGATCGGAGGGTTACCGCATTATTTTACTTAGATAAAATTTACAAACTTATGTCCGGTCCGGTAGCATACCCGCAATTGTCCCCCCTCTTACTTGTCCAGGCCCTCTCGCTCACTGGTTCCCATACCGACAACCACAATCAACCTTCATTTGTCCCCGGCCACCACCGGAAGGCGTTCATTGCACTCTGCTGAACCTTCTGCCAGATGCA
>NW_008751910.1:771662-778145 GCF_000715545.1 Opisthorchis viverrini
TTGTTTTCTTTGCCCGCCACTTTTAAACCCTAAAGTTCAGATCTCTTGCCATTTGATATGTTCTCCATGGGACATAAAGAGACCTTGTAATTTTGAATTCCTACCGAAGCCACCTCAGGTGTGATGAACTCTACTTCATTAATGTTTACTGTTTACGTCACTCCCTTTTCCCATTAATCACAAACCCCACCAGTCATGTCTTTATTCTGACTGTAATACTATGATCATGCCCGACGTTATGCTACCCACTAGTTGGGACTAAATATTATTATAAATTTCTCAACTTCCTGAAAAATGCGGGACTCACACGTCCTCACGTCACCCCATAAATACGTCCGACGGAAAATGTGAGGTAGTGGAAACACTCGACTTTGTTCAGTGTCTTTTCGTGGGATAGGAGTGTAAAAAATTAATTCTTATGGTTGATGGTTCTACAAGATGTCCGCTTTTTGTCCACCAACGCTACCACCGAGTATAATTTCCGCTACGGGAAAAGCAAATCGGCAAATTGGTGCATTAAGGCTCATCCATATGCGTCGCTAACCGTAACGTAATCAATGGAGGTATGCTGTATAGGCTTTTGTCTCCTCATGCTCGACATTTCTGCTGCTTGAGCTACTCATAATGGGTTGAATGTCGGAGGAATGCTGCTGGGCGTAGCGGGCCTAGAATCTTCCAGCAACACATGTCGTACGTTTCCCAAAACAAACATAAGTTAGCGGGCTCATTCCACCTGTCGCATGTGAGCGCTAGGAGGCCCTGTTTTGCGTTACTGCCTCCAACGCGCATAAAAGTATCCTTTCTTCAACGTAGTGGCTAAGTTCAGCGCAGGCTGCATACGTGATGGCTTTATCGGTTATAAATGATAATGCACTAGGTCATTTAGCGAGAAAACTGCACCTGGACTAAAAGGACCACACTTACTTACTGCTTACCCTTTTACTTTGAGGAAATAGTGCATCACTTGTGCCTTTCAGCTGAAAGGAAGACGCTGAACGACATGGACAAAACTGGCCCGGAAGACTTGGGCAAACATCTCGATAGTGTCAGCACGACAAATGATGAGAAGAGCAACGATGTTCACCAGAAGTCTAAGGCACGCACAAACCCATTCGACTGCTGTTGTATTCCTCCGTCTGCCAAGCAGAATTAACGGTTTTCGTTTTCTTTAAGGAGATTTTAGCGGGCAAGTGTCCGCAAACTAAGGAAATTAATTTGACCAACCTATTTTTCGGCTGCAATTCGGGTTTGCCCCTTCAACAAGTTCAATTCCGTATACGGTGTTTGTGTAGCCCTATGCATTAGCAATATCTCCACACCAAACACGTCTTTTGCACTGACTTCTCTACAACCGTGGCACTAGCGAGTCTACTTAGTTTCAGGTTGAACCCTATTTCCGAGACAAAACTTAGAATTTCTTTGTACTTCGAATTCTTTCATCTCCATCTCCATCTTTGCCCGTCGTGACTCTGGCCATTTACTCAACCGCACAAGGTCACACCCATGGCCAACAATGGGTCTCACGTTAAGTTCATGTCAACCTCAATTTTGCAGTGGTCGGACTTCACGCCCATCGTCCTAGTTTTTTTTGATCCCGCAATTACGATGACTTTTCATGTAATAAACATGCTTTGTTGGTTGTACCTTCCTCCCCGTTGTGTTATTGCCTGCTTGATTCAGGTTGTAACAACCTGATGATGCTCCGAAAGACAAGTTTCCCACAAGTTGGGAATTGAAATTATTATCCCTATTTCAGGGGATAGTGGCCGCTGTTTATGATGTCGTCCTCTTTTTGCACACGCCCCAGTTACCGCACATCATGCTTTATTATAACTGTAAACATGTAATCATGACTGACGATGTCATCCGCACGTTGAGAATAAACATTATTATTATCAGATTCGGCTTGCTACCGAAGTGCAAGTCTACTGAAAAAATTGCCTCGCCATCCAAAGAATATACTCGACACTATGATAAACCCCGGGAAGGCGGATCATTCAACGCAAGAAACGGGCTAATTTTAAAATAGCAGAAGACATAGAAGGCTCATCAGCTGCACAATACTCTTAGCTGCAAAACTTTTGTGAGTGGAAGAAAAGATTTTGCGCCGAAATGTTGCACTTTGCTGTGTATACGCTCAAAGTAAAAAGCACCTTAATCTACCGTCGTTTTTGCAGCTCAACAAATTTCGTGGTCCACTGAAGCAGTTATACCTCCGGTGGAAGAAATCTGGTGGAATGCCGTCCCAGCACCGCTGAGATATCAACGCTTCTTTCCGAGACAGACAACACACGCACAGCAGTGAGCTCTACACTTAAGGCACAATTTCTGAGCCGGACTAGGTCAGACGTGCGGATATAAGCGGCAAGACCTATCGACAAATCAAAGAGATGCGCTGACTTGGGCATCAGAAAATGCTGCGAGAACCGTACAACCACTGGTAATATGAAACTGCCAATCTCCAGCTCGTCCCTCTTTGATTGTGGCACAGTCGTCGTCTAGGATCCCGACAGCCAAAGCCACAAACCTGGCAACAACGGACAGAAAAACCCCTCGCACATTCAGTTGGTCAGGCTGATCGCGGGCGACTCGGGTGTTCACACGAACACGAAAGAAAAGCGACTGCAACCAAACAAAATGATAAGATTCGACAACTCAGAAAAATGCTGTCTGGCCTCAAGGTAGGGTCCTCTGCAAAAACGAGCCTCATGGGAGCGCCACCAAAAGAACCATTTATCGGAGCAGCCACCCTGCGCTCAGGGATTCACAGAGACACCCTTCCGATCAAACCGCGCCAAAATGCTCAAGAAAACAAACAGACACAGCTTTGCCTTAAATCCTCGGAAAACAGCAAATTCGGTCGTCCAAAAGGCGGGATTAAAAAAGCTACAGGTAGCAGCGATTTAAAATTTCGGCCACACGAAAAAATCTCATCTCTCAAAGTTGAAAGGACCGCGACAACCGCGATTCCACGGAGCGCAAAAACCTTTCAGACGAGAAGCAGTCCTCGAAATCACCAAGACAAGAAGCAGACAACAACTTCTCAAAGTCCCCTTTGAAGCCTTGGACTCAAACCTGACTTACAGCCGTTATGTTGTTAACACCCTGGTTACACAACTCTAGCCTTCTGCCTTCAAGGGCATCAGAGACCGTGTTGAAATGAATGTTCACAAACTCCCCCAGCCTTTTTCAACAAACTTTGCAATATTAAACAGTCATTTTGCCTTGAACAGCCTGCCAGAACCGCATTCATCGATGAAATGAATACAAACTCCCCCAGCCTTTTTCAACAAACTTTGCAATATTAAACAGTCATTTTGCCTTGAACAGCCTGCCAGAACCGCATTCATCGAGATATGGTTCACACCAAGCGTCTCTATCACAGAGGTCTTGATAGAAGATTGTTCTGTTTTTCGATCTGACTCAAAACGAGGGGGGCTAGTGGGTTTGCTTTGTACTTACACACGGTCCCGTTCTTCCCGGTTGACCTCTCCAATACCTCCTCCACCTCTTTGTGCGATGCATTGTGGCTTCAAGTCCCGATGCGCTGATCCGATTATCTCCTTGTCGGAGTGGTCTACCGTCGCCTTCGAGTCCTACGGAAGATCACCATTTCCTCCTGCAAATACTTGATAAACACTCATCCAGCAACTACTTCATTCACATCCTGCTGGTAGGTGACTTAAACGCTGCAACAGCCGCGTGGGTGGAGCTGCAGCGCATAGGATCAAGTGGACGTTTAGCAGTGGCGGCGACTGAAGTATTTCAACAGAGCACTTGGACACAAATTGTCGTTGCACTCACCAGATACCACAGAGACCAACAACCATCCTTCCTGGATTTGGTCATCACCAACGAAAGACACTTCGTTGATCAGGCGATAATTAACACTTCACTGGGACATGGCGACCACTCTCTGCCGACCTCTCATTTCATCTGCTATTGGACCAGAAATCCAGAACCACAAATGTGAATTCGAAGCTACTGTCGTGCAGACTTTTCATGAATGCGCAGCCTTCTTGAGCAAGCTAAACTGAGGCCAGATTCTGTGGAAGATTTAAATATGAACATTGTACAGATAGTTCACGAGGCGGAGCGATATTCTTCCCAAGAAAACTAGCCCGCAGTCGGATGAGCCGCAAGCTACCTAAATGATCTGATGTCTTCTGGAAAAGAGCTCTCAAATACTTTTCAAAAGTTGACCACACGAGACGCAGAAGATTAACTTGCATTTTATAAAATGCGGAATCGCTGAAAATCAGAAATCCACCAGTGGAATAAACGGAAACAAGTCACCATTCTGGGCCTTGCCCGGAAAACAGAGATGTGCTAATCAAACACACGAGAAATCGCCTGAGCAGCAAATCGTCCCTGTTCTCCTTGAGGGACAAGAACGTGGAACCCACGCGGGATCCAACAGAGGCATCTGAGGTCTACAGACAACACAATGCAGGTCTATATTCAGCCCCAGCATCCTTGGCACACTGAAACCTTGTAAAGGCGTAACTACGAACGGCCTCTTGCCGACTGGTACTCACGGTGGTGGAAATTCGTCAACACTTGAACCCATTCTGTGTGTTCTGGCCCAACGAAGTTCATTCAAATATCCTGAAGTAAATGTTGTCTACACTGGCAAAACGTTTCTATCTACTGCATCGTCAGTCGTCTGAGGAAGTCTGCCTTCCCTCTGCATGGAAAGAAGCGATTGTCACGCCAATATACAAAACTTGTGCGCGACTAACGCCTGAGGCACGGGTTTATAAGCATCACTAGAGTGCCGCGCAGCGGGATGGAACTCATTCGGAAGTGAGCTAATTTAGCAAATACTGCTTTTGACAAATTCACATCTTTTCAAGTCATAAAATTGCAAAGGGGAAGAGAGCGGTATTTTACATATTTGAATGAGTATGGTGTACATGGAGAGAGAATCGAGTGAGACGACCTATCAAAGAATCATTAGTTTAGGTCGCCAATAGGATGACTCGAGCTAGTCAGCTCGGGGGGTGTTGTAGTCGTGTGTTCAACACGCGGTGCATGTGTGGGGGGAGGTGAGTTGGACCATGGTAAGTACAACACACGAACAAAGCATCTTTTGCCGACACAGGATCGGGTCACGATGTCGTATGGCGATAGCTTCAGACACTGCAATTGTGCGCTGCTGTACTGATCTGGGTTGGTTAACCGGCGCCTTGTAAACAGCGCGGAAACTTTGGCTGGGTATCACGTTGTGTGCAGTGCCAGCTAAATGTTGTACTACGGGGCTGGTTATCGTCCTCCTAGTTCTAGAGGCTAGCCAGGGTGGATTGTGTTCCTTCATTCTTTGGTCGAGTTGCCTAGTCGCGCGTCTGATGTATTCCGCTGCACAGCAGCAAGAGAATGAGTAAACTAACATATTTTGGGCGTGGACAGGCACTCTATCCTTGAGATCAAAGGGGCACAAGCGATTGCTGGTGAACCAGGTTCGGAGTTTTGCGGCCGGGAAAACTTTGTTCAGACTGGTGGAAAGTCTTCTGTTCAGTAGATCGGCAGGTATATCTCCCTTAAACGGGAGGCTAATGTAAACTGGTTTCCTTCCAGCCGTGGCTGTGATGGTGCTTGCTTCCTCCCTGTTCAAACGTTTTGCAATAAATTTGTTGGGGAATCCATTGTCTCAGGAAGTTGATTTGAGTTCGGAATTCTTGTTCCGGTAGATCATCAGAGCATATTTCCTTCGCCTATATGGCTTGACGAAAATCCATAAACCCAGCTGCCCACTGAGGCCAATCCGAGATATGCAAAACTCGCCCTATCAACAAATAGCACATTGGCTCGTCAAAATGGTTGAAACAATACGACGACAAATGTGTCAATTTAGCTTGCGAGAAACATTTCAATTTGTGGACTCGATAAAGGACCTAGAGCCGAAAGATATGTTCATGTGGTCATTGGACGTGACTCCCCTGCTCACTAGAGTCCCTTTAACTGGAACGATTAACCACCTACGTAACTACATAGAAGCAAATAATATTCAGCCACCTATTCCAGTCAACGAGCTGTGTGGACTCCTACAGCGATGCGCACTGAATGTGCAACTATTGTTCAATGGCATGCTCTTGTAGTGGTTTGGCTACCCAATAAGCTAGTTTACCAGGAGTGTGTGGCACCTATCAACAGCACATTGGCTCGTCAAAATGGTTGAAACAATACGACGACAAATGTGTCAATTTAGCTTGCGAGAAACATTTCAATTTGTGGACTCGATAAAGGACCTAGAGCCGAAAGATATGTTCATGTGGTCATTGGACGTGACTCCCCTGCTCACTAGAGTCCCTTTAACTGGAACGATTAACCACCTACGTAACTACATAGAAGCAAATAATATTCAGCCACCTATTCCAGTCAACGAGCTGTGTGGACTCCTACAGCGATGCGCACTGAATGTGCAACTATTGTTCAATGGCATGCTCTTGTAGTGGTTTGGCTACCCAATAAGCTAGTTTACCA
>NW_008751911.1:0-6553 GCF_000715545.1 Opisthorchis viverrini
GATACCTACCACTATTCAAATTACCACATGCTCGTTGGAGACAATGAACGATATATTGGCTAACCGACGTCAGTGTTGCTCATGCTTAGTTTCCATCCTGACTGTCTGACTGAGTGTTGTGGTTGTAGGCATCCAGAAAATTGTGGTAGGCTGGTTTTAGGTCATGATCCCTTCTACATTACTCTATTTATCCCGTTACAGGACCTTAGTGAAATAAAATCACCTTGTTTTACGACAAAGAACTATCTGTTGTTGTTGCTATTAATGACGAATGATGATTCAGAATGTTTAACCAAGACTTCGTTATGGCCTGCCTGTCTCACTGTTGAGCGTCAGTTGCGTTCTGTCTTGTTCAGGTGAGTTCGTGGAAAAATGTCCCCAGAAGAGGATGTTTAATGTCTATTGTCCTCAAAAGTTCAACCGCGTCCATGAACACCCTCACTTGCTTGGACACTGGACTACTTATCTGGGTTAACTTTTTCTTAGTTCCAGTACAACCACTCACTATCAATAGTTTGAGAATCATCATTCCGGACACGATGTTTTAGAGTGAACGTACTCGAACAAAGTAACTTGTGACATGCAGACTGTTCGCCTGAAACCGTGCACAGGTAATCAACTGCGGTTACGCATATTTAGGTGGTGTGACTTGGGACCTTATCCTTCCCTAAAGTTTGCTTGACAGCTTCACTTGGATCTCCCCTACAAACCAATTTTATATGCAAATGACTGTATTTCGCTGCTTCCATGCAATTTGGGTAGAAGGAGAACATAAGGTTTACGGAACTGCACTTATCGGATGAGTCCAAGATGGGCGAAAGCCGTTATGGACTGTCGGGGAGTTTCCAGCAACCTTATGGATAGTCTTTGCACCTATGAAAAATGGCGCGATAATGGAGACTCGTGCCAAATGAAACATGATGCGGCCATGTGCAACACACTCAGCTGCTTATAAACATTATAAAATAGAGATTCAGCTGAGTCTCATGCAAAAACCAAAGAAGCATTCGATGCTGCCTGACGACTAACTGATCACTTTTGCTATTGATTCACCGCTTGTCGAGGCAATTTTTGAGGGATCGTAACGTTTCTGGTTAAAGCTGGATGTTAAGTTGGGTTCATGGGTTTCCTGTTGCTTCTGAACACTTGAACGTTTATCACACTATTTATGACTTGATCTACACATCATTCCTAACAGTTTGTTAATCGGGTGGTTGTTGACCCGCTCACCGAACGCGGTTGGGTGCAACGTACACTAACCATATCTCTCCGTTTGCAAACCAACTGTCAACCTCAGACAACAGATCAACAGCCACCTGATCAAGAATCAGTTAATGAAGCTGAGCTACTAATATACTGACACACTACTGGTGGTGAGTATGTTTATTTCGACTGCTGTAATTTGCTTTTTTAAAATACAACCTCAGTCGCGTCGGCAATATATCCACATCAGTGGACCAGCCATAAGTAAAAACATCGGGCTGTGACAGCGTAGTTTTAGCAAACGAATGCCTATTACTTGTCATGTCTCTGTCTGTTTTAATGAGTTGGATCAAGCCTGTTTGCCTTCATTTAGCTGACAATATGCGGCTAGGTTCACCTATCAAAGTGTCAGTCACGCACAACTTGGTTGGTTTTGCTCCTGTCCAGCTTGTGGTTCAATGAAGCGAAAATTACCCATACAATTATTAGAAAATTTTGCTGTAATTGGTGCTCAAACATACTTTGATCAATGGTACTGCTCATAACAAAGGACATAAATATTCACAATAAAAGGTGGGCATGACCGAAATCGTCTCCATCTTCTGAGTTTCCCTTAGATTGGGGCATCCCGTGGAAAGGGTTTGTTGTAACTTTGGGTTTACTAATAAATATTCTCTGCAACCCTAATGATGACCGAATATGAGCGATCTTGACAAAAACAGAATCGTAGTCACTAGTTCTTATGACATACCAATAGTATGTGACTGGTAGGGTTCAACACTTACATGATTGATGTGAGTAAGACGTTTCATGCCACTTTGACTAAACACACACTCACACAAAAACTTAAACCTATCATATATACGCCTGATCGCCTCCAAAAAAAAACATTTTGCAATCTTCCAAGCAGGCGCCAGGAAGAAGAAAACAATATCTTGTGAAGAGGAACTCCCCTTAACATAAGCTTTTTCCATCATCGTTTAATATTGCATATCTGTGACGTCATTCCTCAGTGGCACGAAATTCATGGATGACGGATATGTTGTGATTGAAGGTGATTTCTCAAGGGTTTGTCCCACGATAGCACGCTTGTCCTGTAAGAGCTCAACATTTCTAGTAAGTAATAATTGTTGAATTAATTAGAAACAATTTTAACGGTATTTTCATAAAGGGAACTACACACAAGGTTGCTGAAAACTCTTCGACAGCCAACCACCGGTTTCGCCCTTCCACTTTGGGCTCATCAGGTAGGCGCAGTCCCCGAGTTTCCGTCAAACTTATGAGCTACTTGAACCCAAATTGCACTGTTTTCGAGAAATACACTCATTTGCAAATCAATTTAGTTTACACGGGAGACTCAATTGAATCTCTCGTTTATGATGTCCTCCAACTGAATGTGCAGCACACAGGCCGCCTCATGATTCAGTTGGCACGATATTCGAGATGTCGCAGTATATTTTCATAAAGGAAACTACTCACAAGGTTGCTGAAAGCTTTTCACTTGTTAACGGAAACTCGGGGACTGCGCCTAGCTGATGAGCCCCAAGAAGGGGGAAACCGGTCGTGGGCTGTCGAAGAGTTTTCAGTAACCTTGTGAGTAGTTTCCTCTATGAAAATATACTGCGACATCTCGAATATCGTGCCAACTGAATCGTGGGACAGCCTGTGTGCAGCACATTCAGTTGGAGGACATCATAAAGGAGAGATTCAGTTGAGTCTGTCGTGAAAACCAAAATTGGTTTGCAAATGAGTGTTAACAGTACATTTATGTAATCATTAAAAATGGAGAAAAAGCCTAAGGATACTTCGTGGTTTTCCAGTACGTGGATAGCCGTAGACCGTCCTTGTATAAGTAACCGCAAAAAAGTGAACTGAATATGAGTGGCTTAGTATGAAATACCCAATAACGGGCATTTATGGCTGTCGTGCCGCTTCTTAAAAATGATTCATGGGTAAAATGCATTTATGTCAGGATGTGCCATTCAGATAAGATGATTTCGTAGGTCTGGTGACGCAGTGCACTAGTTAATCATTTTGCCAGCATGTAGCTAGCAAAAAATACCCAGTTGGGTACATCAAACCTTCATCTGGGTTTTCAAATTTCAGACACTGATTTCTTTTCAGTTTAGAATGTCCGATGTTACGACTTCAGTACCCAGAGCCAGTGATTCTGTAAACCGTCCGAAGTGAACTAAATGTCAGTTGTTTCATCGATATGTGACAAAGTTAGTACTATTGGATTTTGTGTAACGATTGATATACAAAAATCCTACTTCCATCTCAGAAGTCGTTGATTGAGGAGCCAGTCAACACGTCTGACCGCATGATGTGGAGCTCATGATGGAAGGATGAGCGGCGCTATTTCCTGTCTAAGTGCGAGTTAATCACACTGCTGATCAGCCGCTCGTGGCCGAACGGTTAAGTGTTTAAACTACCAGCAGGAAAGTTGCGGGTTCGAGGCTCCACAGTTTCGTAAGATGTGCACTGATGATTCCCAATAGGGATGGAACATGTGAACAGTGCTTCTCGGCTTTTAAGCATAGAGTGGTTTCACATACAGGACGAAATCTCCGCATACAACTTTCAATATGGTCCTGCTTCGCCTTACAGTTCACTTTACTTGAGGCGATGACGCCACTTAACTTTGTCTCTGTTAGCGGAATTGCCAGGATTTCCGATCCAGGGATTACAAAGCCAACCAAAAGACTCAAGTGTTCTGGTAGTTTTGCGCCGAGCGAAATGTTGGCCAATATTGTAAAGATATCAGGTGATCACGCGCACGGAAAGTGCAAAGAACGCACACCGTATCACACTGTTGACACTGTTGACATTCTAACCAAGGCGATTTCATAAAATAAGCCATTCAGTGGTCGGAGATTTCGCCTCACTTGGAATAATCCAGTGTTCGGCATCCATTCGTCAACGTTAACGACGTCAACTCCCAATAACCAATTAATCCAGAACAAGCCGCCGTTTAATACACTTCTAATCTACAAGGAGAACAAGCCCAAAAACTTTGCCGTTGGCGATTGATTTTTTCAAAACCCCTTCCTCGTCATGAAAATTAAACGAGCTGTCAGTGGTGACCCTGAAAACTTTACCAGAGCGTTACCTTTAGTTCTTCTGGATGTCCAGATAAGCAGATGACGAAACTAAGGTGTACGGTGAGCACAATGACGCATGCGGCACACAAAGAGAATTTCCAACACGAAGAATGTACTGAGGGTTTAATTTTTTGCTCATTTCTTCCTAACTTTGGGCTTATGGTACAAAGTATAGATAGCTGGGTTTTAGATGGAACTCAGATTTCCCTGGCTCCCAATATTTCATAAAAGTGGCAGAGTGAAAAACGTCTTCCCAGTTAGTGACGCTGAGCACAAGAGAAGGCATACTGGATATGATGATGGCAAGAAATAAGCCAACAATGGAGGCCGTGGTTAAATTTTCCATAATATGTATGCTAAATAGTATATATATTTCCGTACTATATTTGTCGTATATATACTATATGCAAATATATTTATATACTGTATTTGTCTCCTCACCTAGCTATGTTAGAAAGGAGACCGAAGAAACATCGTACTGATTTTCTACACTTAACAGACGGTACAGCGTGCACCACAACAAAATGTCAAATACCATTATTGAGAAATATGAAAAGATGTATGAGATATCTTCAATCTGTTTTGCGAGATTTCGTCCTTCTTCTCCTTGCTTTAAGAGCAGTTGCTACACAGAGGTTAACGGTTTTCGCCTCATCCAGAGCAATAAACGGGCAGGATAGTGAGGCAGGCAAACATCCAACCTAATGCATCCAACTATGCATGAGAACTATGTCATAGTCCATCACAAATAACTTATGAAAATCAAGGAGTACCTAAGTAAGTTGGGTTTCCGACCTTTCTCACACAACTCCACTTGTTTGTTAACGACAAATTCATGAAGCAAATTATTTATGTTCCAAAGATTCCTTCGCTAGAAATGCTTCTGTCTAGAGAGGGGATAAGCTTGAGCTACTGTGAGGCTTACAGATCTGCACCGGACAAAACTAGGACTCATTGTTTACTTATTGCCCCATCTGCTCTCATTTCCCACATAGAGGGTCAAGCGGGTTATTCCCACTGGATTGTGAAGCAAGATAAACCAAAGTTCAGGAGTCAAGTTGGTTTAGAATCACTTTTGTCATGCTAATGCTCCTGGTGTGCGAAGTCGCATCGGATGAAGATGATTCACCAATGGATTCGGTCAGCGTATAACCGTGTGACCGATCACTTGTTAGTTCATTTATCACCGAGCGTTGGCGGACTGTCGGTTGTTTTCCATAAAACGGATAACACTGCCGATTCCACACCACCGCATGAGTCGTCATTCATGTCACCATTCGTATCATGCGAACCGGGGCCTAACTTCTAGTGTGGATACTGTCTCGGTTCCATAACAGAGTCCACACAAGTTAGGTAGTGACCGACAGACTGACCAGTGTAGCTTCTCACCATGAGTTGTGTGTGCGGAATTCGTGGCATCCATAGGATCTACGGGTAGGGAACCGTTTGGACTGACTGAAACTCGAAAAAGCGCGCAGGGAAAGCTGGAGTTGTAAGCCAATCGGGACATCCTAATCTGACATATAGACACCTTTATTTTGCTCGTGATTCACTTCGGAAACCGTCTCGAGGCACCTTTATTTCCTAAGATTATTTTAGCTTGTAAACATATGGATCGGTGAAGAAACCAAGAAGGTCGAATTTATTTTATCTGTATACTCATCGCTAGCTCCACAGTTGGCAGGGAGATTCTCGAAAATGGATATCAAATTCTATGTCAATATGGGGTTTTTCTTTATTTTGTTCGTGATTCACTTCCTAAACTGTCTTGAGGCTCTTCTTGTTGCCTGTATGATTGTTTTCTCCTATGATTTTGAATCACTTTAGCGTGGGAAGATATGGAACACAGGAAAGGTATATTTATTCCTCAAACGGGTATTCTTGGTTGATGGAAAATTATATGGAAACAGTTCAGAAGCTGTGTAGATATCGCTGCAAAATAATCCCATTTTAGATTGGACCTTAGATGAATTAGTCTTTCAGGTAATATATCGGAGCGTGGAGCACTGGCTTGTTACTAATAGCATTTGAGCATTTTCCATTTTTCGTTCAGGGATTTGTGACTATTGTGTGCTTCGTAGCTCAATTGATGTGAAATTTTCTCTGGTGCGGGTTTCCTTTCGTCGTCTCGTTCAACTGTACACTGATTCCACGAGCCTTAAGTTCTGCATGAGTATAAACATGCATAGACATCTTGCAATATATGAATGTACGTATATATATATATATATATATATATATATATA
>NW_008751911.1:6982-8691 GCF_000715545.1 Opisthorchis viverrini
ATATATATATATATATAGTAGTTGATCAGGTGGCTGCTGATTCTTTTCCCCGAGCTTGGCGACTGACTGGCAGACGTTTCTTCACTATTCGATAGGCCACTAATGCACTGATGATCACAGAGTAACCTCGTCCAGCACTGAATGAAGTGGTTTTGGAGAGATGACTTGGGCTGGGCAGAAGGACCAGATTAATGTACTTTCCAAATATTCAATTTTGGGAAAGCCGTGTAGCCAACGCATTCTCACACGAAACGCAGAGTCTGCCGCTGGAGTATGCATAAGCATGAAAGAAGTGACTGGGAACGGAACCATTTAATGGTTTAAACAGCCTATGTTCTTGGTGTTTTTTTTTGAATTTTATTTTAAATTGCTCGGCTGCTTGAATGCAAATATATCTCTGAAGTACTGACAGCGCATCCGGACTACGGACGTAAAAAATCAGGTAGGATGAAGTGTGCTGCCAAATTCGCTGAATGATACCTGGCAGACAAGCTCAGTGAGCAGTAAAATTAATGTGAAATTTGTCACATCCATTGAAGTGATGATCATCTGAAGCAGTTTCAAGTGGTCTATTGATTTTCAATCTGTTTACCTATACCACTAGAAATGCTTAGGTTCTATTATGTACATGATATCAAAAAGGTGCGATTTTTTCGAAATAGTTCTCTAAAGAAAAAGAGTCTCAATGAACGATGCAAGTCATCAGCTTAGTGAAAGATTTGTGTATTATATTCATAAGAAACGAACTGCATATTTGAGGATATTAACCGGTCTTTCGGTTAAATTTCACAGGTCTGAAGTGTTAATTTAAAGACTGACGGAAGTCAGCTTCGAACTTGAGCGTCACTAACCAAAATTGAGATCTTTTGCTTGAAGTGAGTGTTTATCACGGCCCTAAGTTGTGTCACGTGACATTCTCTTTAGTGATAGAAGCAGACTTTTAGTGGGATGAAAATTTATGAGTGACTGAACACATTGGAAACGTTCAAACTGGCTTGGAGTTTACTAACCACGTACGTATAAAGGGTCCCCTTGGAGAAGCGGGTTCTACATCTAGTTGAAACAGAAATCTCCAGGAAACTTTCAAGCAGACACTGCATGTGAGAGCAAGGATCAACGAAAGAAAGCCCACACGAATACTCAGTAGGTTCCATGGCCACTCACCAAATGCTAGAGGCAAACAAGGACTTGGAGGATTGGACACATAAGTGACTCTCAAATCTTCGTAGTGTTATTCTAGGTCATTCCATGTATCTTATACGGAAGGATTGCCAAACAACATTGATGTGTTGATAAATCAATACTCTCTCGTATAAGCCTGCAAATTATGCCATCAAACCACAAATCTTTCACATTTATAAGGGGCGTCGCACTGCACAAACGGTTTGGAATTCAACTGAATTATTTTAAATGTTTCAGGCGTTTTTGTGAATCCAGCTTCTCGTAGGAATCATTCCTGGGAATATATGGAACTGTTTAATCTTAAAAACTCCAGCTTCTTTAGTCTGCAGGCGAGGTGCATATGCAGCACGGTGTTATACAGTGGTGCCGAATGATTCGCCTGTCGAAGAGCGGTCCGTTTGTGTATTTCCCCTACTCTATATATTTTTATTGTTTTTTATATTCTCCTCGGGTGATAAAACCTGAAAATAACAAAAGAATGTCCCTAACAATCCTCATCCGACCTGCCCAAATATATTGCGATGTCA
>NW_008751911.1:8879-15502 GCF_000715545.1 Opisthorchis viverrini
ATATATTTTTTTTTTATATTCTCCTCGGGTGATAAAACCTGAAAATAACAAAAGAATGTCCCTAACAATCCTCATCCGACCTGCCCAAATATATTGCGATGTCAGTAAAATCAGGGAATGATTTTGAGGTCACAGTTTTTCTTCCTACGCTTCGAATTTTGGAGCGAAACGTCATTCCGCTGGGCCTGCAGCTATCAGCCGATAAAGCTGACAGCGAAAAAAAATTCCGTCTTTGATTTCACTGTAGGTAACATAAATAGGAGGAACAATTCACATGACGGATCAAACTTCCAAATGACTATTCGTCAGTCAGACAGCCATGCATCACGTGACCGACCACGTGATGTGGATTCCCGGACTGAAGAATGAAATGTACTGCACTTTGTCTGAGTTCGAGTTACTCACATTGCTAATCAGCCGCTCGTGACCGAACGATTTAGTTGAGAGGTTGCGAGTTCGAATCACTTGGCAGATTTGTCTGGTTCGCGCTGACGATTACGTTTGCTGTGGGTGAAGTAGCTGAAGAGTGCTTTTGGCTTTTGCGAGTAGACGGACTTCACTTGCAAGTTGAAATCTCCATTAAAAAATTGCCCTTATTCGGTGCACTCAAACTAAATGTGTCAACTCAACCAAATTCATCGGATTTATAGTCAGTCGACAGTCGTTCAGCTTTAACACCCTTTCAGCTCCTAGCTGCCATGTCACCCGAAGGAGGCACGAGGGCTGGGATGCTGCCGGGTTGTCCAAGCCTAGAAAGGGGAAGTCGAGAGGCAGAGTTCGAGTTCGAACCGCGGACCTTCCGGTCGGTGAATCCGCGCTCTAACCGCTAAACCATCTCGCCCCTATTTGTAGAAGAGCCCAAGAACAGCTGCTTTGTAGTCGTATCCACCGTACTTTTCCGTAAACCAAGCGAAAATCCACTGTTTACTTATTGACTAAGACGTCCAACAGGGATCTTGTCGTTCCATAAAAATTACAGATCAGAAAGCAAAGTAAGTTGAGGTCATACACAGTTGAGGTCATAATGAAAATGGAAAGCCTAAAGCGGATAATAATGATAGTGATAAGAGGGTGGATATAATGACTTGTCGCAATAATCCTACTAATAACAGGCTAATATGACCAACCTCTCTCATAAAATAGAATTTTTGTTTGAATCACCTCACAGTTCACGTGAGTAAACCTTACTCCAGACATTCAAGTCATGAGCTTGAGGATTCCATATGCATTATTTAGCGTTCAGGCGCTTTGACGGCCTGGTAACTGTCGGACACTTTCGAACGTGATTGCTTGTGGAGTAACTCAATGAAGTCTTAGAAACCCGTGTCTTGTTGTTCAAACTCTTAAAAAGACCTTATTTTTTTGCTTTCATCAGTTCAAATCGCTTCACAATAATGCATTGACTCCGACGCAAATAACTGCCTCAAAAATTTCGCAGCAATTTAGAGGAAATATGACGTGTGTCTAAACACTCAACCCGGTTGTGCTTGTGGAATGCAGATTGCCACCTGGTTTACTGAAGACCACATCAGGCTAATAACCATGCGACGGTTTATCACCTTGCGTCCACTCTCTCGCAATTGTGGGATGATGATTCATCATGGCTCGCAGCACAAGAAACGAAAACAACTAAGGCGGTTCCTAAAGCGTTTGATAGGCAATCAGTGCGTTCATTTCGTGGACAGTCTTCCAATATGTGATGTAAACATTAGCTGGATAGACAGAGTTTTACTTAGCTTGATGTGCATAAGTGAACGACTGAGGAAGGTAAAAGGGGAGGTGACCGCGCATTAAATGCAATTTGGAGATGATTAAAAAATTCGAACCTATGTAGAATGTAAGTCGCTGCGGAGAATCCCGTATAGATTCTTTCTATCAAAGGAAAGAGTTTTGAGACTGGCTTTTGGATTTCAACCTGTCAAAAACGGAAGAGTACCCTGCAAATACAAGGGGGTTGCAAACACTTGCCTGACCTTCCGAACAAGTCTATGAACATTCTACCGCCCAGAGAATAGCTCATGAGTGGTACGCGGGAAAACATTTTTGGGCGATGACAGATGAATGGTATTCTGTTCTGTCCAAATTGGAGTTGTCTGCAAAACTGACAGACTGTCATTCGGAGGGTTCCGATTTGAATCTCGCTTGAGGCTTATGGGATAAAATAGTTATGAAGATAAAACTATTGTCATTACTGATCTCAGCTTGCTTCCAGCAAGTTGGTGAACGACCAGGCAACAACGTTAGCGTTCTCTTGGCTTCAGAAACCGCATGGATTTGAGCTTCCTCTCAAATGTCCAAGAGTAGATTCCTGTAAAATCCAACTTTACTTTTAAGCATGTTTGAAACTAGGGTTCTGAATACACAAGCAGACCGCAAGGACCCTGGTAAGAGGCGCGTGATAACGCAAGGGATGTGGAATTTTAAAATTGGATCATGTTATTCAAATCAACTACACCATTATCACTTGGGAAACTGTTCCAGATAGTCAGCTGAAAAAAGTTTGGAGCAGACTGAGAAGCCATTGCTTTGGGAGTATTCGGTAAACACTCGGCAAATTTATCGCTGGGTAATGTTTTACTCTTGACACCAAAGCTACTTCAGACTATGTATGTTACCAGGTTGGCCAAGTTTTACATTGACCATTTACTTTGCGTACATGGGTGAGGCCAGTTGTCCTCGATATCGCGGAAATCTCTTGAACACCTCAGTGGGAAAATTCATATCAGCAAGTGACTACGTGATATGGATTTCGTGTTCGAAGCATGAGTGGCGCTACATCCTTCCTAATTGCGAGTTAATCGCACTGCTGATAAACCGCACTTGACTTAACAGTTAAGTGTTCAGACTACTTACCAGGATATCGCGGGTACCAGGCTCTGAAATTTTCTGAGATTTGCACTGCTGATGATTCCTACCAGGGTTGAACAAGACCTAAGTTGCTACTCGGCTTTTTGGGATAGTTCGGCTTCAATTATGGAAGAAATTTCCAGTGGAAAATACTACTGCTAGACCTGCCCTTACTAACCAGACCTCTGCGGATGGCTATATAATTTCGATTTCGTTGTTCGGATTTTTCATTGTGATTTGGATGGCTGGGCGACAGCACGACAATTGACGTCGTTATAGGTAAGCTGCACGAAATTCTGACGGCCTCAATCTGTCCAATATGGTCTCATGCCTTCCATCTTCGGTGGGAAGCGTTTTCGGATAGGCTAGAACTGCACCAGAGCAGTTGAGAACTGACAACTAACCGTATGCAACCAGACACAGATGAGAAACACAGTAGGCTTAGTTTCCACTACGGATTGCAAACACCACTTATAAACCCCAAGTAAAACGAAACCGGCTGTCGATACTTGTTTATCGACCTGTTGAGAGAACATTCGGTATAGTAATTTATGCTACAGCAGTGCTTGCTTCGCCCTTCTTAGGGTAGGCGTAGTTCCCAAATTTCCATCAACTATGTGTTCAGCTTGAACCCAAGTTGTACAAAAATTCGCAAATTACGCTCATTTGCACATTAAGACGGTTGTAGCTGGTTGCTCACCTGGATCCCAACTGAATGGCTCGCTTATGATGTTCTTCAGCTGAATGTGCCGCCCATGTTTCAGTTGGTACGATATTCGATACGTCGCAGTAAGAATACATAGACGTAGGGTTGCTGAAAACCCGTTGACAGTCCATATCGGTCTTGTGTTCCTTAGGGCTGACCATTTAAGCACAGTCCCCCACCTTCCGTCAACCCTCTGTTCTGCTTTGTTTTGACCGGAGACTCAACGGAATTGAGCTGAATCATCCGTTTATGGTGCTCTTTCGTTTGGTAATTTACAAGACCGAAACAACTCTTGTGCTTTAATGCAATGTTTTATGGAGTTTTTACGCATTAGTTAATTCACTGTCATTAGTTTGAGTCGTCATCGGTCCCCCCGGCCAGTGAATATACGACACCTTCAAACACGCTGAATTATTGTTGCTTTCGTTATAATATGTTTGACCATGAAGATGCCAAATTCGAAGTTAAACTGGACTTTAATTCATCAACATTCGGCTTTGCATTTGGAATTTATTTTGTGTAAATGAGGAAGCTTGCAGCCACACGGAAGCGTGAAATGAGCTGAGTAATGGTTCTGCATCCTTCTTAGATGTAGCAGGACTAAGTGACTGGTACCATAGATTTCACACTGGTTGTAGACATTATGACTTATATTTGGATAATTTCGTATCCAGAATATGGTTAATAATTTCCTATGCAGAGTGTGTTCAACCTAACTCATTTCGGCTTCTTGCAGATATGCCAGCTATTCATCTGTTCAACAGGAATAAGCCTGATCAGCCGTAAAAATCAAATCTGCGGCAGGTTTTTAGGCCTTTTAGATGCTTTTTGGTTTCATGTATTATTCCTGTATTATTCCTGCTTTCCTCTGTGGCAAAACTGTACAGATTACTTCTAGTCTGTCATAAACAGTTCAAAACGAGACCGTTAGCTTCGCCAGTTTTGTTATTGTACACATTCTGATTACTGCGATGGACGGATGCAGGTCAAAATCAACTACAATGCTCACAGAAATATCAATCTTTTTAAAGGACGCTACTATGAAAAATGGGGTTCCAGGGCTTGTATGTACTACAGCTTCAACTTCAGTTGTTCTGGTAATCATCATGAGAAACTCAAAGTATCTTATTGCTCAATCTTCTGAAGATTATCGATTCAGTCATAATTTCCCAGATCGTCAGATGGCAAGGTAGTGAGTAGCTGGAAAATACTGTCTTTCAAATGGAAGATAGTGATCCTCCAGGGCAATCGAAAAGGCTTCATGAAACACGGCTCAAACCATGTAAGGTTGATAAAAGTATCGATGCATTCGAGAAATAACAAAATTCCAAGATAGTTTTTGGGTTTTCTGAAACATCAAGCGTTGGTGGTAAGTCGTCTTTGCATACCGCCCATGATTTGCGTAAAACAGCTGTGATGCCAATGATGAGTGACTTTTCAGCTCGTAGGTGGTCAGAATTCAGCTTTCAGGATAGGCGTCCGAGCCTAGAAACAGCATTTACCTGCAGGCTCTTCGGAATACGCTACAAATGGTATCACTGTTGACGAACTCAAAGTTCGCTTCTGTAAATGAAAATAACCAGGATCATTGGCTGATTCGAAAGCATCGAGTAGTCAGCCTAACACATTGGTTCAACAAATTATTCTGGCGTCGGAAAATGGGAAAATTACTTGGATGGCTAGAAACATGATATAGGGACGGTAGCAGTAGGTTGCTAAATTTAAGCCAGTTGGCGTGAACTTTGATTAGCTGTCAACACACTATTCACACCAGTGAATTTGAGGAAGATTATTTCGCTAACTAACACCATGTGTTGTCAGGGAGTTACAATCCCTTTTATAGTAGTTGAGAGTTGGCCAGCTGTCTAACGGATGCCAACTTCAGGAAAATGTAACTCAATGCTTCTAAAAATTGAAATACGCTGACAATCATGGTTAGTTCCTTCACTGTGCAGTCCAGCAGCATGCACGACTACCAGGTGAGGGTCGCTTGTCCCATCGCTGAGTTAGGTTGGATTACAGGTGATATGACAAAGTACCAATATGTCATGTTTAGTGTGTCGAAAGTTGTCGCTTTTTTGTTTCTTCGTGACTAAAGGGAGGATGCAGGTGACTTCAACCTGAATTAGTTCCAAACTATCTGCATCAATATTAGGCTGTTGTCACGGTCACAAAAAGTGTGTGTTGGACAAAATGGGAGTCACTCTTATGAGCGTCACAAAAATGACTTCAAATCTGGATTCGGCTTGATCGTGCGGTGTGAAATCCCGTTTTATTCTGCTTTGTGACTGCCTCTGCCCTGGGCTTAAGCGTAAGTGCTCTCTGGCGCCACGAAACTAGGTTGTCACTCCACGAGGTGAGCTATTTTCGAGATTTACGGATGGTTATTTCACTATTGAAGTATTGAAGACACGAGAAGCGGTCACTTCCTGAGAATATAACCGTTTGAATATGGTTCTTATGCTTGATGTGGTGGGGTGACTGGGACTAACACAAAGAACCGAGCAAGATTATGATGCACAATGCCGTCGGTCTCTATCACCCAGGTCATTATGCTTCACAAATGCACGTACGTAGAAGCAGACTTGAGAGAACTGTGTGAATACTACAGTTACCAACACAGTAATCGAACAGAAAGCAAATGGCTGATAAATGTATGTCGGAACCGACCGACTAGTGAAGTGTAAGTCACGTTAGACCGTGGAGGGCGAACCTTCTAGAAAAGTACTAGTTCATAGCGAAATACGTTCATTGGCAAACAAACTTGCTTTTGCGGGAAACTCACTTGGAAGCTAGCTGAATCTCTCATTTATAATGTTTTTAAGCAACTGAATGTGCTGCACCATGCAGTCTCATGTTTCAGCTGGTACGATATTCGAGATATGGCGATACACTACTCACGAGGTTGCAGAAAATTCTTCGACAGCCCACGGCCGGTTTCACCCTTCTTGGGGATCATCATAAACGAGAGATTCAGCCGGGTTCCAGTTGAGTCTCCCGCAAAACCAAATTTGTTTGAAAGACTGTACCTTGCTAATTTGGTGCAATTTGGGGACTGCGCCTACCTGAT
>NW_008751911.1:15730-48072 GCF_000715545.1 Opisthorchis viverrini
AATGTTGTTTAAAAGAGTGTACCTTGCTAATTTGGTGCAATTTGGGGACTGCGCCTACCTGATGAGCCCCCCCACCATCTCCGCAAAGCTGCTCCTCCTTCGGTGCCACCGTATGGATGTGCACAGTTATCGCAAAGTTGAACTATTTTTTATCCCAAATGATAGCTAGCCTGATAGGTGTTTTTAGTTATTGTAACGGAGAGGGTGAAGTGTGTTGCAAATGAATCATCGGGAGCTCGCCTAATGTCATTCTTTTCATGACTTTTTAGTCTTATTTCATAATTTAAATCATTTCATAAACTACTTAAACCTACTTACATCCAAATCGTAACAAATTTAGATAGGAAAAACTCACTAGTGTCGCCGGATTGTGTGGCATCCATTTTCACGTGACTCCCCACTGACAAATCTCAACCAAACATAATAGAGTTTCACGGCCATGTTCAGACTTAGGGGATGGATCACCCCTTTTGATGATTAGTTGTTTCGCCATTTAGGTTCCACTCTTACCTATTAATTGCTAAGCTTCCAGAAAGAATATTTTGACTTCAGTACACTACTCATTAGGTCGCTGAAGACTCTGCAACGTTCCAGGACTGGTTTCGCCCTCATTGGAGCTCATCGGGCAAGCACAGTCCCTGAGTTAAAAACATCATAAACGAGAGACTCAGCTGGGTTCTAGGTCGGTCTCCCGTCACAATCAAATTAGTAAGCAAATGGGTGTATTTCGCCAGTTTATTGACTTCACTTTGTGCTACTGGGTTGTCACGGTAAGTGGTCCAGTGCCTTCGCATAGTAATACGGTAGTCACCTAGAGAATTTCCGAAGAAGAACAATGCCTTAGCAACTATGTAATAAGCCAAGCATTGTATGCAATCCATCCGAACACCCAGAACAGGTTATATGTGTCATTCCTTCATGTCAACTTCTGCTGAGGGATTAGTTTATCTGCATCTAAGTTGGATTTACTTTTGAAAAAAACGGTAACCAAGGGAATGAGCCACTGTTTACTAATGATAGATTAATAGGCATCACCAACACCAATAGTCACAGTGAGTACAGATCAGATGGTTATTTCTCAGGAACCACAGGCTAGCTTCAGAAACACTGTAGATTTTCAAGACTCTCAGGGAAAAATTATCATGTAAAGTGATAAACGATAACTCTACTTTTTTCTAGCTTTTTCCCAGACGAAGCGTTGCCTTTTTCACAATTTGGGCGCAGGGTCGAAGCAAGCAGATGAAACACAGCAAAATGACCGTCATTTTAGTCAGTCCAGACTTTCACTCAGCATGTTCGTTCAATGAGATGTTCTAAGGAAACCGGCATTTTTCTCAAACCAGCTGGGAAACGGGTATGGTTTCATTTGATGGCAGGCGGCAGTTTGAAACATTGTGGTTCCTCTCATTTCAGGTTCAATGCAATACTCGAAACGCCCAAAGTGCTCAAGTTAAAAACTCTTCCAGCACTACTGAAAAAGGCACGACATGAGTGAATAGACAAGGTATGATCCGAGAGTAGGGTGATCAGCAGAGCTATTAGCACCTCGAGGATACAGAACCTGACGACGAAATTGTCGCTTATTTCCCCTGATTTTTTTAACCCAGCATTCTGGCATATACCTTACCTGGAATCCACAGCTACGAAGTCGTGTGTTTTGGTCGACACGAGGGTTAACGTAGACAAGCCACGACTGCCGTCAAGACGGGAAAAATAGAGATATTGCTAAATATCAATATTTGAACTAGTTACCTCAGCTACAACCTGAGAGGATTCACCTTGGCTTTGAATGTATAGCTACATGTAGCCGCCAAAGGCCACAAATGATTACCCTTCATCCGGAAATGGTTGGAAGGTAGCCTTCGGAAAGAATAGTCAGAGCATCGTTTTACCGATATTTTGTTGGCCATTTTTCAACTTTAGCCAGTTCAACGTTACATACCAGGTGTAACTTACTTTTCCGTGCACTACAACTCGAGCTCAGAACTAGTTTGACGTTTGTGTTCATTCGCTAACGTCTTCAGTTAATGCAAAATGTGAAGTGGCCAGGAGCCACGTCTTGCCTCAATCACAAGTACGTAAGCTTGCTAAAAAATTACGCTACACAGCTCGAAATATATTAATTCCAAAAAACCAGCATGTCCACGGGGACACTCAAAGAGGACCGAATATTGGATTCACAAACAAAGAAATAAGGAACCCCCCCAATAAAGGTCACAAGCCGGGACTCGGAAGGACAAAGGTCACACCAGCATCGACCGGATTACGACGGCGGAGGATGCCAAGCTCAAAGCTCACGTGGGCGTCGGCGAATGAGGACAACGGAGCAACCAATGGAACCACCCGACCGAACAACTAATGGCGATCAAAGGTCATCCCCCGCTAGCAGCCCGTATATTAACACACACGTGACACCACTCAAAGCATAACCACTAACCCACCGCTACGCACCACTGCGTTCTCCAATAACGCACTGATGATGTCACCTCGATTGGTGATGAAACGTTTGCAGTCGAATTACCCAGCCCAGCGAACAAGCCAACGACCATATATTCTAAATACTCGTTCCGAGGAAAAAGAGCCACTTGTAAATGGCTGTTCGGAGAAGTTCACGGAATTAAAAGTTCCAAGGCGGCGTGGTGTCTAAAACCATCAGATATAAGTATTTTCAGCGGAATTAAAAAGGTGACTCACAGCACTCGTTTAGCTTTATTAGATACCGATCTGTCCCCCCTCGGCTGTTTTGTTAACTAACAGATTTGTTACAAGACCTCGCGCTCTGAGTTTGCATGTTAATTTCGGTTCATGTTACCGATCAGCTCATTTGCGAATATACTGGCACAACATCGGCTTAAAAGTTCCTCATCCCATAGTAACAAGAAAAATCGGTATAGCAGCGAAAACGTAACACCAAGGCCAAAAGTCCAGTGTCATTTGGTACCAAGCATGTCACTACAACGGGTCACCTGGTTGACCGTAAAGCACCGGTAAAACCGTGTTTCTTTTCTAATTAGTTTGAAGTATGCAGAAGCCTTGTTTAGCCAAGTGGGACAACCTTCAGTACAAGCATAAAAGATTCTTAATTATTGTGACAGCCGAGTATAGCTCATGATTTTTTTATTCCACTTCATTTTTATGCCTGTTTTATGCTGAAATGTTAACATCTGGCAACATGTGCTTTTCTTTGTTTTTTTTTCATAAATTGGATAGAACTAACACGGTGTCACTAGCCTTCCAAACCCTGCTACCGAATTCCGGGTACATATATGTTAGCCGGAAATCGGTACTGTGTGTTTCGGTAATCATTTTGAATGTGAGTGCTCAAGTGTACTCATTCAAGGCGTTTTCTTTCGGATCAGTCATTCTACTTGAGAGACGTTGATGAATTTCCAAACTACCGAAATTGACGGTTCCGGAAAGGCGGTGAAAAGCGTAAAATACCAAAGAAGAACTGCCGTAACTCTACATCAAGTTAGACATTAAAGTACAGAACGACGTAGATTGGTACAAACCATCCACGCTACACTGATGTCGCGCTGCAAACAGATACATTTAGCAAAAGACAGAAGAGATTGTAATTGGTGGTAGCGAATAAAAAGATTACATTCACACAGATATAAGCACTCAAACGGTGACCTGTAATGTGCATTAACCCGATAAACAAGTCATGTTTATGACTGAAGTTGTCCGAAAGTGGATCAATGAGACAATGACGTCTGCTTAGACAGCTCAGTCTAGGTAACAGTCGACTTGATTGTGCGGTCACGATACTTGGTCTAAGTCACGTGCGCCAAGAGCAACATAGCAAGGCTCATCTCGACCGTTGAATAAAAACTTAGTTATTTCATATTCGAAGGCGAGTCGTAAAGACGAACACAGTTTGAAGAGACTTCGCTCTGATGTGACACCATACATCGGGGGGCAGCAGGATGCGCGTGGAAACTGTAATGCACAGGAAGCAACAAGCTGATATACCTTCTACATGAGTGATCACGAGGGCCCGCTTTTTCCTCTCTCTCAAATATGTGATCTTCCAAATTAGATTCGGCGGATTCCATGGCTACTTGTCTGTTTCAACTCGGACTCAGAGAACTAAGGTATACTCATATGGCGCCATCCACTCTTTGCACTGGAAACTAATGAAAAGACTACGGTCTTAGTTTGAGCTCGAACGTACTTGACGCCCATTTGGCACGTAATTCCTTCAAGTATCTCATAACTTGGACAAAGGATATTGGGAACAAACCACTTGAAACAGTGTCACTTTCTGCGTTGTATGTCAACGATTCCTGTCCGGAATTACGGTAACATTTCAGCAACCTTATGAGTAATGCGTTACGAATACACATGTATCCCGATTTCTCGAATATCTTAGCGACTCAAACATGGGGCGGCCTGGTATAGCACATTCGGTTGCCTGGAAATATCAAAAAAGCGAGATTCGGCCGAGTTCCGGGTGAGTCTCTCGCTAAACCAAAGTAGTTTGCAAATGAGTGTATTTGGCTAATTTCGTGCAATTCGGTCTCAAGTAGAACATAAAGTTGAGGGAAACTCGGCGACTGCACCCACCTGATGAGCCCCAAGAAGGGCCAAACCGGTCGTGGACTCTCGACGGACTTTCAGCAACCTTATGAGTAATGCATTACGAATAAACATTTTGTAAAGTCATCACACAAACGATGTACTTGGGAAAGAATCAGCCGATTAGGTATTCCAACTATATACAACATAGGGAAATACACTCAGTTACGAACTACTTTGGTTTTGCGAGAGACTCACCTGGAACCCAGCCGGATCTCTTGTTTGTGATGTTTCCAGGACACTGGATGTGCTGCACCAGGCCGCCGTCGCTAAGATATTCGAGATATCGTGATACATGTGTATTTGTAATGCACTACTCATAAGGTTGCTGTAAATTCGCCAACAGCCCAGGACCGGCTTGGTCCTTCTTGGGACTCGTCAGGTAGGCGCAGTCCCCGAGTTTCCATCAACCTTATGTTCTACTTGAACCCAAAATGCAGGAACATTCATTTCCAAATAAATTTTGTTTTGTGAGAAACTCACCTGGAAACCAGCTGAATCCTTCGTTTATGATGAGCCCGAAGAAGGGCAAAAACGGTCGTGGGCTGTGCTGTCGAAGTCAGCGAATTTTCAGTGTATTACGTATACACAACCTGATTTAGTTCTCCACGAAGCGTGATCCGAATGGTCTTCGGGAGTCGAATGTTGAAATGTGATACACCGTGTGAATGCTGGTCACGTGATAACTGACCGCAGGAGTTCATGTGGCAATGAAGAAGGAGGACTAACCTTCAAGGGTACTGTACAGACACCAGCCAGCAAAAATAAACGATCATAGCCACAAAGGCGTCAAACTAAGGAGAGCACATTGAGTAATGACGAAACGTACCAAACGGCTACTAAGGGCTAACTTATGTTGCTTGGAAAGCTAGTTCTTTGACATCATCTACTGAAGATCCGAAGTTGATCAATCAGAATACCAACCCAGTGTGAGGCACAAGAGGCATCTGAAGACAGCAATAGATTGAAACTAAAACACGAGCCACGAAAGTTGGCTGACCAGTGAGATTACAATTCTTAGGATTTCTTAACTGGGTAAAATCAACTGGCTGTTGACCAACAGACTGCTAACCAACTGTTTTTTCAGCTCTGATTGGGTCCGACCGCATCCGAGCTGGAACTGGAGTGAATCGCCAAACGGCTTGAAAAGGGGACAGATATGAATAATATACAATTAAGTGTGGATCAGTTTATCGAAGTAGCAAAGCAACATATGATACAACTTTACTCGTTAGCCAGAACTGCAACACAAGTTTCTCTATCGTGAACCCCAAGCTTTGTCGGTATGGATTTGAAACCTCAAAGGTATTGCCGCTGGGCCTTCCTACCTCCAAATGTAAAAGACGATTTTGTGTGAACAGAAAGAGTAGTGCACATACTCAAAGTACACGGAAACTAGAATGAGAACAAATAATAGAACACACTACACGGGTTATACTCCCTTGCAAGCCTCACCTACACCTTAAACCTTTAACTTATGGAGCGATCTGTAGACTAGAGATCTAGGTTGAATTAGAGATCAGTTGAACACCAATTATTTTCCAAAAAAAAACGCTGAGAAGTACGATCAATTATTCACGGGAATCGAATAAGTCACCCATCCTCTTGTCCAGACCAACTAGTGATATGAGCAGAAACTCGAGATAACACTGGTGATTGACAGGCCTGAAGAATAGCATGTTGCCTGAGAAAGTTTGACGAGTGATCAACAGGCGTCACCACATTGCAGATAGCCATGCCATAGTGTGTTAGTATCCAAACTCTTCAAACAGGATGGGCGAAAAACAGAACGAACCTATACAACTCTCCGTGATGATCACACGAGGTTAGTCCTGTAAAACCACTAATAGGACAAGTATAGAATGAATTGTTTTTTGGTTTTCGCGACACTGTCCGGTCTACTCCTCCAAAACTAAGGAACGATCATCAGGTCTGCAATGAGACATGCTTAACATTATGGACGTACCTTGGGTTACCAAACCCCACCGATAGAACGACTGCTTTCGATTGTCTGGTCACAATGCACCATCGTGCACATTCGACTGCAAAGTTGTGCTTAAGTACCACTTTGAGTACACGAACTATGAAATTGCTAAAAGACAGCAGCCTCCAAGCAATACGCAGACTTGGCAAACCAAAACATATAATTTTTTCCTTCGCTATACGTTCTTGCACCAAATGTCTCTTTCCGCTAATCGCGGCACTGAAGTCGATTCCCGGAGAAGGTCATAGTCTGACAAGATCCGTCGTTTCTTTGAAGGTATCTTTGACAGTTAGTGCATGCGTCTTATGAATGGATATAAGTTCCCCTGTTACGTGACTTCTGGAATCGACCAGTGGATGCAAGTCTCGAGTAGTAAAGCCGGTTTTTAAACTGTGTCCACTATGCACTATAACGAGTTTACCAGTGTCTTCTGCTTGTCACGCAAGTGCTGAAATTTCAAAGCGAGTAAAGTTGCTCTGGTCATTGCCTCCACAGTTCACACCATGTTGATGTCCTCTCCAAAGACAGCATATAAGTGGTTGCGCATCTATATCACTGCGGTCTGGACAGCCCTCCACACATCTTGGCATAATTTGGTGAGGCAACATCATCGGGAACACTAGACGCGAGACCTGTTCCTCTTTAGAGCTTAGCAACACCACGTTTCCTTAGTCATGCCGGGATTTGAATCTCAGCTGTCTGACTCGTGAGGCGTTGGGCGGAACAATCGCATCACGCATCCGCCTGTTCAGATCTGATAACACAGGTGTGTCCAGTGTGCGCTGGTGGAGTTGCGGCAACAGGCCCACCTTGCATATCAAATTGCGGCATGTTCAATGCGCTGCTGAGCTCTAATAAAAGCGAAACTGGAATTCAGCGCTTCACTTTGGTGTGAACCATCTAGATTTATTCAACAGGGTAGGACAGTTGAAATAAGCGACTAAAATGCAAACCCAGTGGGCATTTGTTTCACAATTAGCATTATTAGTGTTGCTTCCTGTGGGCGGACACCTCAGAAATGAAAATAGCCTGTTTGTTGAATTTGTGCGAAGTCAAAATCTCATAGGAATGTGAATAATTAGTGATATTTTGCGCCGCACTGTCGACAATTGTTATACCTCAGACTATTTGTTATACTGCAACAATTTTGGAAGGTTGGGCTAGGTGCACCCCTCTTTTAGCTGGCACCACTTCTGAAGTTGATATTTTTCTGTTCGACAGCGTTTATTTTGTGGAATACGAAGTGATTTCAAACCTAATACCGAATGTAGCTACCTCACGGGGAGGAGCTGGCCCGCAATCCAGAGACACCAGCCTCAAACAAGGGAAACCTAAGTAAATAAGGACATAATTCAATGGCCTTATGTAACTGAGATCTACGGGGCCGGCGTATCCGATGGAGTCTGGTAGTATTTGAAATATAGGTCAAGTGTATTTGGTAGACCCAGAGGTGGAGGACTAGTGAAAAAACTGAACAGAGACGATAATGATAGGAAAGATAGATGTTTCGGGTGGCCAGTGGGCAATAAACCAGCTCAGCAGATAGTGCAAAAAGAGATGGAAATAGGACCGCAGAGTAACATGCTATCAGAGAGCGTGGCACAGAGCCACAATGTCTGATAAAAGGGATCGACACGGAGGTGACACAGGTTTACCGAGGCTGAAACGGAAGTAAATAGGCTGCAAAGTGATTGACATCATGAAGTGGTGGTTGCGAACTGATGAGATCAGGCATAAAGTGGACTGTGTACAAAGAGCATCAGAGAGGGGGAAAGTAGCGGCCACAGACGGGAAGGCACAGCAGCAAAGTTGTATGGGGTGGGGAAACAAAAATATTGACGCGCAAAGCGGAGCGGAATGAACTAAGACATCAAAAACTACTACTGATTGCACACAGCGGGGAAACTGATGAGTGTTCGACAAAGTAGACAAACAAAAAATGAATCGGCATCAGATTCAATGGGTACGACTGCCTGTATGCAGCGGTTAAGAGCTTGTGAATGGACGGAAAACTCAGCAGTTGGAAGCACACACTTTGGAATAGAGCGAAACCATTTGGACATTTTGAGCACACTGATAAACACTAGTGGTCAAAGAAAACAGTAAATAAAAGCGCCACAATGGCAAAAAGGTTTGGTTTTCGTGCAGTGATGAAGGCGAATGCAGTAACGGCAGGCGTAGTGGACTGCGAAGTAAACCAAGGTAGCAAATGAGCGAAAACGGTTGAAGGAACCAGGATTGTCACCGATGTTGCTAGCGACACTGTACGAGCCTATCTTGATCGACTTGCTTGAAAGATATCTGGACTCGTGGATGCTACAACTTGGGGAAGGCAAGGGTCGCGGGGTTGCGCAATGCATTGGAAGAGTGGTCTTCGCCAATTAGCTCATGAAATTCAGTCAGTAATAGCATCACTGGTTGTCGTCTACGTCCGCCCCGGATGTACAAATGGTCGAGTAAGATAGAGTTTCTCCGACTCATTTTTGAAAATGGGATGTGTGCAATAGTGTTGTATTAGTTCATTGACACTAGGGAATACTTTCTGGCCAATGTGGTATTGCCCGCGTTCCATACGAACCTTGAAGTTTCGCGCTTTCGAGCCCGCATTCATGGTGACAGTCAAATCACCAGGCTGGAAAAGAAGAAAAATTGGTACAGAGGTTGACAAGAGCAAAAAGAATACACATACAGTCAGCGTTTACATGCTTGAAAAAAGCAGCGAGGTTGTATCCCCAAACAGAGTCTCATTTGTTTACTTGTTTATGCATACACCACGTTCCAGTAAGAGGTCCGAGTTAGTTTCTATCGTGCTTGATAACTATGCGACACCGCTTGAGGGTAGTAACCGTACCGCATACCTTCTGCATTGTTAGTGGACTTTAATGTGTCAGATTGTTTCCAACATCTTTCCTGAGGATGGGATGGAGTTTTCCGTTCCGCATGGAGTGAATGTTCCAGATGAGTAGAAATCTTTCAGATCCGTGATTCACACACACTCGTAAAAATCGGTTAGCCAACAATCTTTTAGAGCTTTAGAAAACCGGTGATCTTCTCCATCCAGCACACGAAATAAGAACTATGAAAAACGATAACCTGTCAGACAGACCCATTATTACATTACAACCTAGAAAGTATGATTCCCGAGAACTCGAGGAATAGCCGCTTATCTTGCATCGCCCCCTCCTGCCCTTCAGCTGTATTACTTCGGATCGATATTTCAACTGCAAAATAACCCACCGCATAGTCTTGCGTGTGGATCTGGAGCAAATCGAGCTTTCCCAAACGAGTTTATTGGTAGGTTGGTGTATCAGCTGCGGCCATAGCACTACGGGATGATAGTCAGGCAATATGGGATATTTTTCATCGTGATGCCGTTACTGCAGATCGAATCAAGTCTGCATCTTCGCGATGGAGGTCGCAGTGTAAAAAAATTGCAAGACTACAAAACTGTCTCGTCGATGGGAGTGGTTCCTTTAGGATAGACTACCATATTTGTCAAACGGCGTCCGTGTAGGGAGACAACACTGTTCGTTTATTGTGGGATGGCGACATAGGTGCATACACAGTTCGCTGAGTGATGTCAATAGGTCATATTCGGTCGGATCATATGAACAAACGTTTGTCCGGCAAATCGGTCGACCAGTTTTCCTCTATTCGTGCGGCATTCAAACTTTTCACAGCTGGTTGTCATAATTAAGACCTCAGACTTCTGAAGTCGCGCTAGTGGTCCATCAGTGGCATCCAGCTCTGTATTCCGGCCAACACAATCCAAGTACGTGTGTCATATGATCCCCTATTTCAACACCTTTGAAAAGGAAAAGCAAAGGGAGCGCCCTTTGCAAGAACAGGTTGCCCTGCAGTTGACGTGTGAGGTTCTCAATAAAGACTATAGCGTCCGTAAGATAACCAATTCACCAGTTTCAATCTGGATCGAAATTTAAGACGGCATAGCAAGACTGCAGGAAGGATGTGCAAAAAATGTAAGAATCCCAAATGAACATAAGTTGCGGAAACTCAGCAAGCATAGGAGTGGACAAACTACTACTGCTGAGTTACAAAACCAAGAGCAAGAGATCATATACTCAGACCGCATTCCTCTAATTGTGCAACACGACAGTGTGACGAGATGTGTCGCTGCGGTCCATTCGGGGAATTTTTGACGGTTCATGATACATCCCACCAAACGAATCGTCGAGAGTCGCACGCACGACTTCACCCTATCCTTAGTGAAATCTCTGTTTTTATCATGTGGCCTATCGTTCTGTCAGTTCATTACCATTACCCGTAAGGTCGATAAAAAGTTTGGACAATTATAACAGTGTTAATGAGAGATTCAGGTGAATTTCAACTGAATCTCCTGTCAAAATCAACTCAACTTGAAAATGAGTATTCTTCGTAACACGCACAGATTGGTGTTCCAGTAAGAAATAAAATCGGTGAGAAACCACCTGATAAGCCCTAAGAAGGATGAAACAAATAGTGAGCAGACAAAAGTTTTCACCGAATCATACTTCGATATCGTGGATATCGATCTAAATGAAACCTGAGGGGGCTTTGGCGCATCGGATTCAGTCGAGGAACATTATGAACGAGAGCTTCACATACATTTTAGCGGAATCTCCCGCACACATATCTAAGTTGCAAATGGGTGTTTATCGCAGACGTTCCAAAATAAGTATGATTTCATATTCCTGCGTAATTTCAATCTGCAGAAGTTGCTGGCTGAAGACTTCAAAAGTTAGGACATCTCTGAGTGCATATGGCTTCTTCGGTTGACTCGTTCCATGTAAACAGCCATTCATAATATAGCTATTTGTAGCGTTTGATCACTGACCAGACTGGATAAGTTGGTACAAATTTCTATTCGGCGTTCCAGTGTCAAAACTAAAACGAATGTGCGGCCACCTTTGAATGGATACTACTTCAATAACGGAATATTTAAAACCTTGTGACTTCAAATCATGAAGCGCGAGTGGGGGATTTCACACTTGTTGTGGTCTGCAGACTCAACAGCACATCTAAAAAGCAACTGACTGCGATTAGTTATGACCACAAGACGATTCCACTATATAAAGCAAAGATACTATGTTAAGTGTAGCGTGTTCATACACCAGTGGGATTTCAAACCCTTTCAAAATACTAAACCATAGTAGGCCAACTTGAAAACTGACTAGTAATCTTGGATGATTGATTGATTGATTTTTTTCCGCCGGGTTGTCAGAAGAACCTTGTAATAAAGTGCTGAATGAGGTGAGTGAGAGGAGCCCGGTAATCTAGCCGCGCATATGCATCCAGTTAGCAGCTGAATTTCTGTAGTACCGTTAGATCCAAACGGGCCAAAAATGTGATAGGCTGAGCAGCAATCGAGCGGTGAAGCTCACTGGCGATGGATCGTACCTTTAAAACAGCAATGCGCTTGGGTGTTGCTGTGGTCTAAGCAGGCTTTAGTTAGTGTGTCCTATTCTCAGGCCAAACACACGTAGATAGTGACTATGGAGAAAGCTGTGGCCTAGGAGACCGCAGCCTGAGCGGACGGAAAGCACGACGCACTGCACGTGGCACAAATAATCCACTCAAAAAAGGACGTACAAGTTTGGAAAAGCACTGATCCCTACTGCCAGCCCAGGGCGTTTCACAGAAATTTATGACGTTGAACTACCTCGAACGACTGTAGTGTAAGCAGCATACCGGTTCACGAGCGAATGAAACGCAAATTGACTTCATTTGTAAGGCGGGTATAGATGACTACTCAAATACAGCTTACTTAGACCAATGGAGGATCGTTCCTCAAAGGAGTGAAGGTCGTTCATAATATTTATTCGCCATCTAAGTAACACTTGCAGTCTTGAAGATACATTGCTGAAATAGATCGTCTATCAAAAGGCATGGCGGAAAATATGTCGTGGTGTGTTCTCAGAGCAACAGAGTACCTGCCTTTAAAAGGCCAGAAATCACAAGGTGGACCTACATCCATTGGCAAATCCTTGCTGCAAGTCGATCGAGTGTCCTGCGAAACCAGAACCCGAAACGTTTGTGTTAATCAGTAAAGCCCTATTGATCATACTTCATCAATCGGTTCTTCGCAGTGCATCTGGTTGCTGTGGTTCTGATCAAGCGATACCCGCTTATACTGCTGCCTGCATTTCCCTAACCGTCCAACTGCTACTGATTGCTGTGTGTGAGCGGTTTGAGCGTTCAACGTCTCGCGACATATCTTCTTTCAGTATTGATGTTACGGTGAGGTTCTGTGAGGGGTGCTCGATTCCAATTCACATAACTCTAGATTCAAAGAAGTCAAAACTGCCAAAGCAAACGATGTCAAAACAGGTAATGAATCCGCCATGTGCAACGAATTGTGTTTCAACGGTACGGTCCGGGGTTTATGAATAGTATGTGAATTGCATGCTCTGTTAGCTCAACCAGAAGTGGCCATTGTGACTTGGTCAAAATGACAGGGGATCCCAGCACATATGGGCGTAGCAGTTTTTGATGGACGCGGTAGCCCTACCCTCAGTTTAAGGAGGTCTATGAACCGATATAGTTGTAAAAGTTGCATGCATTCTATGGAGACCGATAAGTTCGCAACCTACAGCTGTCTATATCACACACTGTGCTCATTATTCGTGGAGGGGGTCGCGGCCCAGCACATTTCAAGGGCCTGACGCTGAATGCATAAACCGAAGAAAATCCTGTACAGTCCAACGAATTTCTCAATATGGAATAAATTTAGTTTCAACATTTCCCTGTCAGTTCGGTGAAAACAAATTTTAGAAGTCTTTCACAAGAAATTTGGTATACGGTCTACTTCCAACCAACTCGACCTAAGGCCCCTGACGTGTCGGTTGAGCATGAGTGCTGCAATGATCTCACGGGCTACACTGGCTGGACCTTCGTTCCACAAGATGCAACCATACCAGGAAGGCCAAAAGGAAGCAGTCAGACCAAGCGATGACTCGTGGGATATATGGTGTGGAGATTGCGCTGCTGAACACGCTTTGCTGGACTGGATTCCGGTGAACAGTCATATTTGCGACGTTCAGTTATCGAATTCAATGAAGTTTAATGCTACATGACAAAAGACTGCCTGTTTGTAGTATCGGCATGTGTCCCAACGAAATACAGTCCAGAAGTGTACTCCTCAAAAGTCTTGACCCTCTTTAAGGCGGGACGTGTGAAGGTCAATAGAAAGCTATCGTCTGAGTTCATTAGATCAAGTGATGTCGGGCAAGGCTGCCGCTTTTCATCCTTCTTCTTCAACTTCGACATTGGTGATATTGTGGAAGACTTACTCTTGGCCTCTAACGCCGGTGGAATTGAACTGCTCCCAGGGTGAGTACACGGTGGACATAACTCCTCAGATTTGACGACTTTTTAGTGCGGACAATATTAATTAATACAAAGATTCTGTCTCGCGGTTTGGTATGCATATCACACTTGCAAAATGTAGGGTACTATCGCAAGACTGGGTGAGCTCAAACCCTAACCCCATGCTCGCCGATTGAGACAGCAGCTTTTGTGAAACCGCACAACATATGGCGCAGGCTTTATATCAGTTTATCTGTTAAGGGTCGAACTCACAGTGCTGCGGTGCATTCCATTTAATTATACGGGTCAGAAACCTGGCTGCTGCGCATTGAGGACGTAAAAAGCCATCAACGTTTGACCATAGACGTCTTCATAGCATTGCCTGAGCCTGTGAGTAATCCTGAAGTACATCAACCTCGTCCATGGTAGATAAACCTACCACAATCCAAAGGTTGCGCTGGTTTGGTCACGTACTCCATAAGCCAGTCGACCCAATTACTCGAAGGGGTCTTTTCGCGCAACCACGTGAAGGGTGGTAACAAACCACGGGAGGTTAAATAATGACTCAGCAGCGAATAATGAAAGCCATTGCAAGCAAACTCAGTTGGGCCCCGAGGAGACATTGTCAGACAGTCCAGTCGCACGCTCAATGGGGCACATGCATCCAACCTGTTGCCTTTAACGCATAGCTCCCTTTCCAAAAAAAGCCGACTGACACCGGTGTAGTGACGCATCAATCACATCAATAACTGCATCCAATGCTTAACTATCTATTCCTACCCCCCAGATCAACGGAGGACGAAACTGTGGGAGCCATAACCACTGTACGGCAGGTACGCGGTTTTTAAAGATGCTGCTGCTTTCAACCAGGACTACTGAAATTGTCCAACTATTTGAAGGGTTGAAAAGTGCTTGAAATCCTATGCTGGACGATAAACAATACTTCCGACAGGTAGCCAATTCTTGACCTGGCAGAGGAGTATAAAAGAGATTATGAAATGTTTGGGTGCTGTTGGTGCTACTTGCCTTCGAGGATGGGGACCGCGTGATCCCCACTGCACCTGGTTGGAGACGCTGCAAGATATGGCTGCTAATCGATGTCAGTTTCTATACAGATGGCGTGGATGGGTGTCTGGAGATGTAGGCACCTCGGAATTATCGTATGCAAGATATGCTGCTAATCGATGTCAGTTTCTATACAGATTGCGTGGATGGGTGTCTGGAGATGTAGGCACCTCGGAATTATCGTAGTAAGCTGCCATGAAGCCCCTTCCCGTCCACTTTTATTCTTGCCTTTGCGATAAGGTATTCAAATAAATCATGGTTGTGCAGCAGCGAAGCATCAGTGTTGTACAATGATGCCATGTTGTCGATGGTGGTAATGATGATGAAGCCTCACCTGTCCATTTGTGAACAAATTTACCAGAAACGGTAGAACACGGTTCTTTTTTATGAGTGTTTGGGGGACCAGAATGTTTTTGGTATATGGCACTGGAAATCAGCCCGCTTACAGATCAGTGCAAATATTGCTTCGGACCAACGTTCATAGTCGAGGAAGAGGAGATGAAGCCAATGTATACGGATACAGATTTGGATGGAAATCCTGAAAACAATCTAAAATGCATTCACTTTGACTGGGGTTAATCGAATGAATGTGAGAGAATCAGTTACATGGTGCTTCTAATCTTGGCCGCAGAAACACGTGACCACGGCGTTCATGGATCGAGACACTTCTAAGCTTGGCCCAGGCGACGAACTAATGTGCCACTACTGGTGAACAACCAAACTGTTCTTTTCCGCAATAACTCGACCTTCGTGGAGGACCTATCTGGTAAACAGCAACCATTAGGCCCGGGTCTGAAAATTCACTAGTAAGATGTGCATTGTGAATAGGAACACACCGAAACACCGAATTTCCAAACGGATCCACTGTATTGATGTAACCAAGAAAATAATTTAATACATACGTCCGAAGGCCGAAAAAACATTTATTAGAAGAAAAATTAAACCAAGCAATGGAATATGAGCTCCAATTTACGAATCACAAACGTTATGGCTGGCGGTACAACTAGGTATAGTATGGCGCACGCCTATGACGAACCTACCAGAAATCGGTATTCACTTCAGACAGGACGGGCAATAAAGACGGTCTTGTGGGGAGTAGTGAGTCGGTCGTGTGCTCTCATCAGATTTACCATGCAGACTTGTGGTTACGAAAAGTCAAATACGCTAGAAGATATCATCATGTCACGTCGTATCCGTAGTACTCAGGTGCATTGTGGGAATAACGTATTAGCTTCTGTTGACCTGGTGCTCGACAATACGATGGAACGCAAAACGGACTAATTATTTGCACAAAAATGTGCAACTGTTAACGGACAGTGAAATGAAGGCCACGCACTAGAATCACACAAATTTGACTTATACAGTGCGTTGCGTTGACATCACTAGAACTGCGAAGAAACTGATGAATAACGTGTGAAATAGGATTCCCGGGAAGACTTAAAGAATTCCTCTAATTAGTGAGAGCAAAAAGTGGGGCTCAGGGGTACCTGGGACATCATAAGATTACACGCCGGCTGAAGGAGATGGTACGTCCTGTTGGTAAACTTGGTTCTGGTTGAACGGTATTCAAGATATTTCAGTAATTTCTCGCGATTGATACGTTTCACTAATGTCCCAAACAGCTCATTATTTGTGTGAATTTGTCATTTCCCAAACATATCTGTTCGTCTTCTATCAAAATAACCGAATTCATAGATTAATGCATAGGAGATGTTCTATCCGGTAAAAATTGATATCCTTGTTATAGAAAGTTCTTTAAAGAATGGCTGGGTTGGGAAGCTACTGTAAGGGGCGCATTTTACCGATGTTTTCTTTGCGATATCCTACTTTTTACCAGTTCAACACATCGACACTATGGACTTAAATTTAATTCACCTTAGGGTATTCGAATCTTAGAGACACAGACGAACGATACTTCCCATTTCTTGGCTGTTTGCTTTACTAGACGGCTGGATGGCACACTGAAGCTTTCGGTCAATAGTAAAACAATGTGGCACAAATCGCATACATACGGGAGAAAGTGAAAACCCCGTACCACCGTGCCAACAATATATGTTCACGGCACTCTCTTCAGCAGGAAGAACTTCTCGAAAGTACCCGCTTTGCACAGTCATCAAAGCCAGTCCAGTGTCGTGTAAGCTAGATAAGCATCTAAAACCCTTTAAAAGATACTTTCTTCGAGTAAAAGCCAATCAATCAGCAGAAACAGAAGGTAACGGGGTTAAGCTATCCGTAAAATCGGAAGAAACTTACATGGGATTCACTGTCACGTATGACGAATTCGCCAGGTTTTCCGAATTGAGTCAACATAGATTCACACTCAGCGCGGGATATGGAACCCCAAAACCAAGGCTGTTCCATATGTGCGTGTGTTGTTGTAGAGCTCACGGCATAGGTAAGTCGCAACTCCTCACTTGCACTAGATTGGCCCGGTTCAGTGGGTTGTACGGGGAAACTGAACTGACCCGTATCCTGCGGGACGGCATGTTCTCCTAGCGATGAGGCGGGGCCACTGGGGAGCAGGCTGACATAATTTCGAGGGACAAGACCTGTTTCGCCCCGCGCATTACGACAACGCCACCAGTCAGGATCGTCTGGCGGTTTTTCAATAATCTCAAGCACCTCATTCGTGTCGAACGACAACTCTTCATTTTGATTACGAGTGAAAGGATACAACGTGAGAACCCGTTCTACAATTGTCACAGGCTTAGAAACTGAGGGTAACATCTGGCCACCTTGCAGTGCTGTTTGTCCCGTCACTGCTGCAGAGGGTATAGGCAGAGGGGCTTGAGAGGGGTGTACCCCGGGGACGGAATTCATGGTTGTCTCACGCGCTGCTGTTGTTTTAGATCTGAAGAGAAAACATAGCAGTTCAACACCAATGTGAGCACATGAGCTAGTAATCCCAAAAACAAAAAGGGCTGTGTGATGAGATCGATACATATATTCCAAGAAGTTCAGTAGCGGGACTTTAATCTCATTACCGCTCCATTGAAGGGCACCAGAAACTTTGGACTGGAAGTAGAGACAAGCGGACAGAGAAAACATCTAGAACCAGAACTCCGACCCGAAGGCAGAGTGGTGAGTAACTAGTCAACAGTGGTTTGCTCACACAACAAGAAGCACGGCTTCGAGCTTGGCGACGTTTACCGGTAAACAAAAAAGATGGATAAAATTTGTGTCAGCCTGGACAACCATAGCATGAAAAGATTAGTGGCCACTTCAAGCCGAGCCAAGCTTTATGCATTAGTAGGTGGTGGATTTTCGCCGTTCACAGTACAAATGAAGCGACCTAAATGAATGGATTAGAATGTTCAAAAAGAGTTGGTTTAAGGGAAGAACGAAAGCGGGTACACTGAATAAAGTGCCATGGTACCTACAAAGAGTATAGCAGCGATTTGTATTTTAACTTAGTTATGTATTTTATCGCTGCACTTGTCTGATGATACGGGAATGAAGACGACCGTACGCAAACTTCTGCGTTTCCTTATCGAACCCACGAGGGTAGTGAAGGCAATCTGAAAGCTGAGAAAAACTTCAGAACCGCGGGGTGGACAATCGATCATAGGCACATTTGCAACAGAATCAGGATGAGGGAAGATAATTCATACAGGAAAGTGCGAAGAATCTCCCCTCTGAAGAAAACCGGAGTTGGTGAGAAGTAACGAAGAGTAGTGCATTACAAGAGCTGTGTCTGTTGAGGGAAATGTATCGCATCTGCAAAATGAACTAGCTACGTGAGATAGACAGTGTCACGGCCAAGTTCATTGCAAGAAGTTTTAGTGAATAGTCGTCATCAGGTCGGTGTGGTCAAATAACGGTATTCTAACCACTCCACTCTGAAGCAAAAAATAATGGATAGACGCCAAAGCGTCGATAATAAGCTATTAAAAAACCCGCAAGCGAGGAGTAAAGGTGGCAAAACATTCTTCCGATAGACCGGGGACAACACACCAGGACCGAAAACTTCAGCAGTTGCATTAGTTCACCTTGAAGATTATTACCTAGAATGACGACCGAGAGAGTAAAAGAATTCCTGGTAGAGGCACAGGAGAAGAGCTGGAAGAGTTCCAACTTAGTTTCTCGACATTAGCGCGTGCACTGGACCTGTGGCCATAGCGTTGCTTCCAGGCACGTCACATTACCGACCCATCGTATAACCGTATAAGCGAGTTTTTCTACTATCTGGGACCACCTTGGATTGGGTGAAGACCTTTTAGGACCAAGAAAAGCTGATTCAACTGCACAGTATACACAAAACTGATACATAGCTTTTGACCTGTTTGCAATGTGAGGAGGCTTGAGTGGACGAACATAGTGTGCGAAAGTAACATTGTTCATCAAGTTAACCGGGTTCTATGGTGGGTGGTCCCCCCTTCCAAACAAAATGAATAACCCAGATAAGATTAAGGAAGGTTGCCCAAACTCCTGCGAAGCGATGACTTCTCCATCCCTTAAAAACGTCCTCCAGTTGACTGAACCCATAGAGTTATCTTTACAGTAAACTTCAGAATGCGGGGTTACGATGCAGTGGTTTGACATACTAAGATCGTCAAACCATCGACTTGAGAATCGAAGTGTGCAGAAAGGCGTACTACACTGCGCAAGGTAGGTGAAACGAAGCATCGGACTTATTGAAATCACCTACATCCAAACTTAGAAAATAAAAAAAAGGTTCACATTCCCGGAATCACCGAACACCTCGATTTATGTGGCTGAGTGCAGGGCAGATAAAAATAATAATAATCGTCTAGCTGTAACACCCTAGTTTCACGCGATAGAGGCACATGATCTGGAATAGTGTTAGGTCGCCCAAGAGCAATCGAGATGCTGAGGTTGGGTTAGAACCACGGACCTTCCATTCAGTAAGTTCGCTTCTTAACTACTGAGCTATATCGAGCTCTGCAGCGTAGATTTTAACAAGGACAAAGTAGGTGGCTCGCTGCAAAGAACCACTTCATAGATTAAGTGTTAAAATCATGCAGGATCCTCTTTGATTTCACCAGGTATATTATACAGGCTGGAATAACCCACAATTACCGTGATGATTCGTCGACTGACCTATAATTCCAGACGTACTACAGTACTGCCATTATCCGAACACAATCAGAATCTCTGGAACACGATAACCTCAGTGATGTTCCCTTCGTCCTGAGGCAACACGGATGACAAGTAGTCGAACCTTCCGACCAACGGACAGGTGATGCTCGACATAGCTGACGGGACGGACATTCTGTTGACACTGAAGCATCCGAATGCGACAGGATAGCCTGCGCGATGCTTCTCTACCACTTTGTAGCTCCTAGCAGTAAGCCTTTTGAGCCAAGGTTCATTCAGTCTGTGGTTGACACGAAAAACGGAAAGATCTCAAACATTTAATTGTGGGAACTTGGAGTGGTGATTACTTCGACAGAAAGCACGGCGGATTCCAATTATCCTTGAGATTGGACGATCAACACTGACGGTGGGTTAGAAGAAACCTCATGAAGTCTTCGATTAAGGCGTGTGGTCCGGTACATTTCAAATGGACAATAAGTGCAGAAACCACTCTCTTACCATAGTAGGCGATGGCACAACGAGAATAGTGGAATATACCCAAGTGGATACTCAGTATCGGCGAACTGATTGCAGATCGCCTGTCGTTCGTACAATTCCGCTTAACTGCTGCAGAGCACTCTCCGGGATATACGCATCATCAACTAGCTATTCTTGAAAAAACTTTGCTGCGCAAAAGTACTAAAGCAAGATGAGCAATAACATTATGAACTCTGAGGAAGTGTCGGTGGAAACTCAGTAGAACTGTAATAAAAGAGACGGCAAATTAAAATGCACCACAGAGGTACAGGCCATCTGCAAATGATATCGCACCTATGTGAGACGGAAAATCAAATAAAAGAAACTATACTTACAGACTATCTTTAGAAACACTGGTTATTTAGGCCTTTCATTATGAAGAACGTGCACATGACGACATTTCTCAACCCGCAATCGATGTTCTGGAGTTTGGTATGACCGAGACGTAATCTAACGTATCTCGGTTCGGCTGAAACTTTGTAACGTACCCTATAAACCCTTAAAACTGCAATCAAGCACTTCGGTTAATCAGAAGCGGAAAATAGTATATATTTTGTGTCGATTGGGACTCGGATGAAAAAAAATTCACCATACGCACCAGACGTCACATCAGATCGAAGAAAACAAGTTTCTGGCACAAAATACATGGTCTCCTAGCGCGTTGAATTTTCAGTCCATGAGTGGGTACAACTTACCCACTCGGACGCACCCACTTCACTTGTGAACTAGCGTCTAACATATTTGCCCTTGCTGGTCAGCAACCTTTTGCAAGTCATATTTGAGACTAGCGTCGATCTACTAACTATTGCAGCTCCAAAATTTCAAGAAAATCTGTCTATTGATAATGGAGTATATGGAGACCACCTCAATTTACCATACAGTCTACACTAGATGGCAATATGTATTGATTGGCCAGAGATAGCTCAATGGTTAAGGCACCATTTAACGAACCGGAAGGTTCGTGGTACTAACCCAACCTCAGCATCTCGACTGCCCTGTCTAAACTTAGGCAACCTGGAAATATTTCAGCCCTTGTGCTTCCTTCTAGTGGCAGCTAAGTACCGAAAGGATGCTACAGCTGAACAGCTATCTTTTTCTATCTTTTTTATTATTGATTAGCCCAACTGTCAGTCAAAAGCGTGGTGCTCGGTCGAAATAACTTCAAAACCACAGAAATAAAAACACAATCCCAATTTTTGTAATAAAAAATAGTTGTAGAAATAAGCTAACATGTATTCTCAACGTTTCAACGGCATGCAATTGTCCACGTGAAATATGCAAGCCTTCCACATGGTTTTGGCCTAAATGTTTCATCAGGGAACTTCTTACCGTATTGAGAAGACTTAGTAAACTATGACCTACGCTGCACGGAACCCAGTAACCCATTGGTAAAAATAGCAATTTTCGTGCGGATGCGCTCCAGAGAGACCAGCGCAGGTCATCGGTTGAGAATACAACCGCTCAACAGTCTCATAGTTTGTAATGAGGAACTAGAATAAGCCTTAGCAGCCACGCATGCCGGTATCGGCAAGCCACGAAAACACTCGACATTATAGCGAAGATAGTCTGACCTTGAACTTATGTTACACAGTACACGAACGCGGGCGTCCTGTCTCCAACAAATCAGCGATAGAAAAGTGGTATTAAAATGTCGACGTTGGCAGTGCTTCAGTAAACAAAGGGAATCAGGTCAACAAAGCGAATCAAAGAAACCGCCTCAATAATCAAAACAACGTAATAAGCGGAGAATATTGCAGAACTGGAACACACAGTAGGACCAGCAAGTCATGCAGTAAGCGCAAAATATTCTTTTCTAAGGTCTGACTAGTACCTCCTCCGTACATATGGGATAAAGGTAAGTATCCGCTTCGCAATTGCTTGCTGTGTATTCTCGTTTCCCTCTCGTTTTCGCGACTCACAAACGTCAACTCACTAGGTCATGAAAGAACAATGAAGGAACGCAGATTTATGTGCGTGGTACTCTATTGATAAAAAAACAAGCGTATTAAGATCGATCCGTTCTAGTATGCTTTTATGATTACAGAACTCCAGAACCACCGAACTCTGAACCATACAAGGGATTCATACAACTAAAACAGAAGCTGGATTCAAAGAGCAGATCAGTCGGACCGAAACGTACAAACTCAAACAAACAGAACAGTACAATCGGAAAAGTACAGAACTGAACAGATGAAATAATGCGAACTGTTAAGAGAGGAACGGTGGCAACCGGCCAGTTCGACGCAGGAAAACGGGTCATAAATTGTGGACGAATCAAGTGAAACAAAGGACTTCTGAAAACGGAAGGCAGACAGTTAACAAGTCAAATAACAGATCACAACGCAAAATAGATTACTGACGGACTCTGTGAGTAAGGTAATCTCAAAACAGCCGGACACTCCATTGAAGCGATGAATGAAGGCAGGAAGAGAAAGAATAGGCAACCAGTCGCGCATTAACGATGTCACCCCGAAGGGTGACGAAACGTTTGCAAACCATCCGCCCAATTCGGCGAGCGGATCAACAGCCATCTAAGGAGCAATCCATAGATGCAAAGATGTTATTTCAACTTTTTTCATCTGAATGAGAAAATGTGCCACTTCATGCTTGGAGGCTGGAGGGCGGGGGTGAAACGCGAAAAGCTGGGACCAGTTGTACCTAAACGTGCACAACTTAAAGACAGGCTGAATGAATTTTTCAGTATAGTTCGGAAATTGTGCTTATAGGAAACGAAGAACGAGAAAAAGGATGGAAAAAATGATAACTTTCTTCTAGACTCAGAACCGGCCCGGGCGTCGTCGAAGGATTATGTGTTTTGCAAACGAAGGTTTTGGTTTCTGCCTTGTGGAACCGATTTGGAAGTAATCTGTGAGAGTGAGTATTTGCGGGTATGCTAAATAGTTCTCCGGAGTGGAAGAACACCAGTTTTACCTGCTGGGGACCACAAGGCACAAATAACACGAGTTGAAGCCTATCATTGGGTGTTAACAGATTTTATGGGGCTTTGGTTTTAGAAATGTACAAACTTCCGTGGACGCTAAAGGGAACACAGTAAGTTCTCAGTATCTTCACAGGCAACACTCCGTTATCTACCTTGTTTGTGGAATCTACATGAACCTGGAACAATTCCCACAAGACAGCACGAAGTCCAAAGGCCCCCAAGGTGTTCGGACTGCCTCGGTATCTGCGGCACTGCATGCAAGATCACCACACATTCTCGAACATGGTGTAGAGGTTCTGTCAACAAGTCCTGTAGGTAGTTTATCAGTATGAATTGTGTTCCTTGTGAAAAGATAAGGGCGACCTCTTCTGCTTGGGAAAGGAGGTGATCGATGGAAGCAATCTATCTCGACGGCTTAAAAAAAGTCAGCAACAGACTGATTCATTCACATCAAGCAGTTCAAATTAAGGTCCCATCAGTGATCATCACACTGGAAGAAAGCACGCAAACCTTTCAGTAAGGTGAAGTTGCAGAAAAGACAATAACATTCGCAACAGTTCTTGGGGTTAAAGATGGACCAAGGCGAAATCATAAACGACAGAAAACATTATTCGTAGCTGGGATAGTGATGCACTTGTTGAAAAAGATTTGATCAAGAGATAAACGCAGGTGCAAACTTTCTGAATGACAAACTATGGGGATGGTCTTGAACAGTGTGCACAAAACAGCCCGATGAGAGTGAAGACTGTCAGCATGGGTTACGAAGTTCGCATTACTGCAGTCGTTTTGTCGTCGACAGATGCGCATTAGCATGCTAGTGCATGCAAGACTCTCGAGTGAGGTAATCTATCCTGACATCGTCCTGAACGATCTTTTAATCTGTGACCGTGGTGATGACAAAATATATTAGATAGAGTATAGGGCTGCTATTTCCCCTGAAGATAAGCTGTGGATGCGAACATTTATGGGAGAAAGACAGCTAGGTTTGTAATTGTTTGGCTTGTTCTTAGGGATCTATAGGTGGGAGCTGCTCCATAATTTACCACAATTGTCGCTAAAGAGGGACAGGCAATGACTACATTCTGAATAGCTGAGGGGATAAATTCTTATTTGGATTCAATAGGGTTTATCTCGTAATGAAACGAGCAATAAGCTAACTTCCGGACCCACAACTCAATCGTTTATTTAACAGGAAGAGGCAGTGTCCACAACTGAAAATATGGTGATGCCGAACGACTTATGGTACTGCATCGGTATTCTCAAATGCCAACTGGCTATGTCCACTGGTCACAGCATCGAAACAAACACCGAATCCTATTTAGAAATGAGGAGGGTGTTGTGGGGTAAACGTTAAGACTGCAACAAATGATAAAAAGTTACCGAAAAATTCAGTCATTTCAAAATAGGACTGCCATGCAAATCACACTAAGTAATGCTACGATTATTGTTTCAAAAGATGGGCAAAGTTCGATGTTTACTGAAATTAGCTGTACTGATTACCATGTTTTCCCACAGTCTAATGCCAACTGAAAACACTAACAGGCATGCTAATGAGGCATCATCATCCAGTATGAATTAAGGCGACGCTGCCAGCAGTCTGCATCGAGGAGCTGCACCGTATACACACATTCCAATTGACCAAAAGGAGAACCTGGGGCAAAATCCTGGCTGGCCAACTGGTTGGCAGGTAACTATTCCATTGTATCGATCGGCGGATGGTCAGTGCACGAGTAAAACCATCAGCTGGGATTCAACACACGGGCTAACAGGGAAAATCCGCCAAACGTAAACGGAACACGGCTAGGATAGGCAAGAGGACTGAAACTGTACGCAATCATCCGGGTTGTGAACAGAATGAACAGGAAAAAATGCGGGTCATAAGACTATAAGTAGCCACAAGTTTGGTTCAAAACAAGGAAACTTAAGTTTATGGGTTCAGTGTTTCAGAACATGGACTGGGTCCGAACAACCACTTATTGAGGAACTTTCAAGTGAAGACCACTCCACGATTCTGCCTCATTTATGATGTTCTGCTCCATTCGTTTGCCTAACAAAAGTGGGTTTCTCTCTCTGCAGTAGGCCTGAATATACAGGTTGGTTATACAGGAGAGTTTGTACAGATCGTATTATCATAAAATATGATCAGAAAGCTCTGCATGTCTGAAAGACCAACCTAATAAACAGCTGTTCCCCAACAGACAACAAGCTTCACACAGGTCAGGTGAAATTAGTGATAAATGCACCCTTACAGGTACAGAAGCCCTTTACCCCATCTCCTACCGCCGGCCTCCTTTAATTTACAGTTTTTGGGGTTTAGTTTACTCGGCTCGACCTTCCCTTGACGATGAAACAACATGATACATTAGTGTTTCCGCGAATATCAATGAAAGTGAATTATTTTGCGTGGCTGAAGCCTTCTAAGACTAGCAACGTGTTTCTCATTTAACAAACGGTTAACTCCCGAACATTGTACACGTGAAGCTAAAAGACAAAGAACCATACTACTTCATAGTGTTAGTTACAACCAGTCAAAATTGGCTTTTAAGCGAAAGACAACGTGAACATAAGAAGGGACGGGTTTCAGATAACTGTATCACTTCATCTTGGTAACTATCGGTGGGTCATCCGTGTGTTGTCCATTTAGCGGCGTCGAACGCGGTTTAACGAATCAGGAATTGATCCGTTACAACATCGGACACCTAAATCTAGCCTAGTTTATGCGAATGTATGTGCTGTTGCCTTAAACACGCTTAATGATTACTTAGTGACATTCTGACCAGCTCTAGAGCAGTCCCCAGCAAGTTCATTTGAAGAAAGCACAAAACAAATCGCAGGAAATACAATCACATACAAAACTCACACACTGAAAGCCATGTCAATAGTGGTCATGACCTGTGTGGTGCAGTACAACATACTAGAAAAATTCCAACACAAATCGATATGTTGCCGCAGCTAGCTATGCGACGTAGCTAGTTTACAGTTGAGAGACAAGAAGAGCACTGTAAAACGGTGGGATACTGCTCATCTGACGAAATGAGGGGTTAATAGTGATCTATGGGTTCTCAAGCCCTCCAGGCGCACATCTGCTACGCAGGCGATAGCAGACTGAAAACGACAGATATCGCTTGAGCCTTTCCCTGCTGGTTAGACGGATATTTTATCCGCTATCTAGGGGTGGTAAACTCCCACAAACCTGACCATAGCCTATACCACATCTAGAACTTGAACAGCACCACGACCGAAAGGCACACCTTAACTCAGTCGTGAATATTACGTCTCCACTGAAGATTTTGAAGTTTGAATATAAGTTTTGTCCAAAAGGGCAAATTTAACACCAAATATAAAGCTGAGGAGCACTGTACCACCATCTCATTGCCGTTGGGGGTCATCAACATTGGACACCCTATGACGCTCAAGGGAGATTCGAAACCGCAACACTCAAATAGTTGGTTGACAGACCACCATTAGCAATGAGATAACCGATCATCAGTATGAGCCGAATCTGCCCTACACTTTATTGACCAGCTGCTCTTGAGTGTAAACCTCGGACACTCTTGGGTATGTCATTAATCTGGGGAACATTATCAATGTGGCCGCTGATGCAAAGTTAATCGCCTGCCATTTTGGTGAACGGGCTCAAAATGACCACCAACGGTCAACTAATCAATCGAAAATAGAGTCTTTCCTATAACGAATATCGCATTCACAGACAACTCGGATGCATTCAAAATAGTAATCGTTCAGCTGTAACACCCTTTCGGTGCCTAGCTGCCATGCCACCCGAAGGAAGAACGAGGGGAAGAATACTGTAAGGTTGCCCAAGCCTAGATGGAGGAAGTCGACAGACAGAGGTCGGGTTCCAACCACGAACCGTTCGGTAAGCCAATTCACTCTAACCAGTGAGATATCTCGCCCCGAAAAAAGTGATCCCGGAGGGAGACTTTCATTCTACACATACAGTGGGCCAATAGAAGAAAATGTTGGTAGCTCAGGTAGCGTAGATGGTCATTGGCTTGTTCGCTGAGCTGGGCAATTTGATTGCAAACGTTTCACCGCCGCTACGCACCACTACGCTCCCCAATAACGCACTGATGATGTCACCTCGATTGGTGATGAAACATTTGCAATCAAATTGCTTAGCTCAGAGAACAAGCCAACGACCACAGTGGTCCAAACAAAATTGATAGAGGCAGACAACGAGGGGCTGAGATAATCGTTTACACGACACATCAGTTCTAGGTCACGAAGTCAAGTCATTCACAGAAAGCAAAGCCCAGCAATCAACCAGCCAAACCTTTCACCGGCGTGGTTCAAGTGACCAAGAATTCATGTAGGATACGTGCGGGAAACTTACCGAGCCAGATTCTTGGATAGGTCCAAAGTGACGTAATTGGACGGAAACCAACCCATCCGAGATTGTCGGTCTTGATCGACTAGAACACCCCGCCACCAACCGTCGGAACTTTTCTCTACCACTTGAATTCTGTCACCGCGCTCAATGGACAATTCATCAGGTTGGTTGGCTGGATAGGCGAATAAGGCCTGACATATGAGGAGACCAACAGTGGGCGTTTCCGAAACCTCGGGTTGGAGAACGGAGGGCGGGAACCGCTGCGAATCCAAATGCTCGTGACGACCATTTTGGGTGGAAGTTTGTCCTCCCTGAGAACTTATTGGCCGTTTAGCTGAGGACTAGGTGAACCGACATGTAGAGAGGAAGCGTGTGAACACAACCACAAGAAACAGCTTGAGGGGAAGATTCCATTAGTTAGTATTATTACAAGTATTATTGTTAGTAGTATTAGCAGTTGTAATGGTAAACAAGTGAAATGGGAAAATTCAATATTGCACGCTTATCTAACGGTTTCTTTCAACTAATAAATAAAGTCAAATAATTGTTTAAAAGTTGAAACGATGGCTTTCACAGACATAGGACGCCATCTGCCAGGTAGCCAATATCAGTAGAATGGTAATCCCCATAAAAGATGTCTTGACAAGCCGTTACAATGAGGGAGGTCAGCTTCTGAAGGTCCAGCTTTTCAGCGCTGACACAGTGAGGAGTACCCAAAGCAGCAACCTAGGCGGCAAACGGTAACGAAAATAATGCGGACAATCCAAACCGACAAAATTCACTCGCAAACCACAAACTATGAATCAACCGCCGATGACACGCTTGATGAAGTCGAACAGACCGAGACCATTTTCTCACCAATTACATAAAGCAGAGCACCACAAAACGAATACGGAGCACACACATGCAACGAGTACACCGGATAAAATCACACCTGTATTTGAGGGTTGTGGATTGCAAGTGACCCCCATCCATCAGCCCTAACATTGTCAAAGTCGTGAGTTCGATCGTATAGCGGGTCACGCATGCTCCGCGACTGCTTCGCCATCTCCATTCGAGGATTGTAGACCGCATTAGAGCACCGATTGAATGTGGTTGCAGCGGATCGAGAAAGCATGTCGCCCTCGGAAAATCCAGAAGAGGCTAACACGTCGGCGCTGGAGTTCAGCTTATGAAATTTGTCGCCAAGTGAGTCAACGCTGCCATGTTTACTCCGACGACCATCGATATCGTTATTATCTGGAATAGGTGAGGAATTGGGTTTTCCGGACAAGGAATAGGTGATACTACCTTCGTGTCGCGACTTCCCACGACCAAGTGTATTACGCAAGCTAGAAAAAATTCCCTGTATTTGTTGGGTGATAATTGACAAGGATGAGGGAGCACATACCTGTTTAGATCGTTTCACGTAGTTACTCGGGACGTAACCGGTGGCGCCTTGTGCATTCATCACGCGCCACCATTTCTGTGTATCATCCAGCACAGTTAACCTCTCTCCTTTTTGTATGCCCAGTTCATGGCTGTCCGCAGCCTTGTAATCAAATTTGGCAATAACTAATTCCGCCGGTTTGGTTGTCATACGACAGTGAATGAGTCAGACTACAATGGAACGAAAACAAAGACTGTGCTCATGGATATCATAGGCAGCATAAAGTAAATGGCAATTTCAAGCAATAGAAGGCGAGCCTATCAAAATCTGGAATTGTCAATTTGTCGGAATATACGTAGCTAGTGTGTGTTTACTGGTGTTTGATCAGATGGCAGCTGATCTCTTCACCGAGCCTGGCAATCGGCTTGCAAACGTTCCGTCTCCAGTCGAGGAGACATCGTCGGTGCATAGCTGAGTGGGTGCTTCCTCCGTGCCTAGCTGCGTTGATGTAGTTTTTGAGGATTACCTAATATTTTGTCGCGTAATTGGCTGGTTAAAGGAAGGAAGCTCTCTACCAGGATACATGAACACAAACTTGCAACCAAAGGTCACGACCAATTTTCACTCGTCTCCGTACACGAAGGTCAAGATGGACACAAATTCAATTAAAGCACCGTTCACATATTGGCCTAAGTGAGAACAAAGAAAGAACGTGAATTCATAGAAGCATGGCGCTCCACTGAAAAAGCCATCTACAAACACATCGAGATTGATCCAGTCTATCGGCCACTGCAAACAAAAGAATTACAGGACTATAGAAAGCCGAGGCGGACAAAGTAAACAGAAACAATCAGGCTGAAGCAAGGGAACTACCGAAAATAGCAGCCGCCGTCACAACCAACCAGATTAAAGGAAGGAAGATCACGAAACACCAACCGGGAACAGACCAACTGCAAACAGATCTGAAGCACCCCAAAGCAGTCATCCAACAAACCAATGGAATAAGAGGCATACCGACAGCAACGCAGCAAAAATCACGGTCGGTCCTACAATAATGCAACGGAAGGTATATACCCACTAGGCAATCACACGACAGGATATTAGATACTCTTCAAAAACTACATAAACGCAGCTAGGCACGGAGGAAGCACCCATTAAACTGCACACTGACGACACCCACTCAGCACTGACGATGTCTACTCGACTGGAGACGAAACGTTTGTAAGCTGATTGCCAAGTTCGGCGAGCGGATCAACTGTCATCCGATCAACCACCAGAAGATCTGGAATTATCGAGCCAGACAGAAAATACACAGCGACTGAGAAGTATATGTAAATTCAGGAGTGAAGCGGACTGCTTCAGTTGACTGTAATAAACCGTGACACGTGGCACACGTGCAGGGCTTTGATGACCCAAAAAGTCCCTTGATCCTACTCAATAAATTAGTACGATGTCCACGGGTTGGAGTATGATGAAGTAGCAGTCGGTTAAGCAAACTGCAGCAACTAGCGACGTGCTGGATTGAACACTATGAAAGCTGACGAGTTGCAGAAGCTATAGGTAATCGCAATCATTCAGCACGAATAAATGCATCTGCTGGTAGTTTGGAATTTTTTTAGTTTTCAATGAGATTTCGTTCCTCAGGCTGAGCCAACTATGCTGAAAAGTTAAAAAAAGTACAGCTGACTTGCCGTTGCTGGGAACCATGAGATTCGAACCCACATCCTTCTCGTTCGTCAGTGAATAAAAAAATACCACAATTCTGCAACGAACGAGTGGCCAGTCAGCAGAAAAATATGCAAGTTAACTGCAAAACCCACCAACGATTCGTGGCCGAAATATATAGTGCTCAAATTTGAACCAGAAGGTCGAGGTTTAAGTCTCCCTACAGATTCCTGAGATGTACACCGCAGAATTCTAATAACAATGAAAAGAGCCAGGCGGTAATCCTTAAGTCTTCGGCATGGATTGACGTCAAGTGCGCGATGAAATCTCGGTTGGGACTTGCTGTTACACAACAAGATTTTAACGGTACTGCATGATCTGGATATAATCAAAGTTTGAATATCTGAGTGATAATCACCGCTGGATGGAAGCCAATTGTGGTCTCAAAATATGTTCTTCAACAAGTGAAATTTAAGTTACACCGTAGGTCAGATGAGAATCTGTTCACATACGCGGACTCAAGTGCAGGTTAAGGAACGCTGGATGCAAGGTGATCATGATTAATAACAAATTACCAACGAGTTAGTGGATGGAACACTTAAGACGCAGGCTCTTCAGCCGAAAAACCTAGTAAAAACAGTTTTTCACACCTAGATCTCAATAACCTAGCAATGTCTCGTTCTCTAGTTCCTCAGGTACTATGCAAGGCATTTGCCCAAAGGTGTTGAAGCTGGGTACTTTAAACTGAATTACTCCCAACCATGTGAACTTCCAAATCCAGATGAAATAACCAACTGAGATATTGTCAAGGGATACACAGAGTAGCGTCCAACGGCTGTCTGACAAAATCCCAGATGCCCTCTTTGTTCCCGGTTGTCTTTGGAAAGGAATTATTTAGCCCTCCTTGGGGTAGACTTCTGTTTGGATGGGCACACACATTGGGCGATAAATGACGGGGTTGGGCGTACCATCCAGGAGTCATCATCAACATCATTGACAGCAATATCAGATGAGAATTCTTGTGCTTCACTGTCACACAAACATGTCAGTTTATTTCAGTGAAAACCTCATAATGGGTGGCTGCGGTTAGGGTGCGAATTTACTGACCGGCAAGGCCGCGGTTAGGATCAGACCTCTGCCCCTCGACCGCTCCTGTCACGGCTTGCGCAGCCTGGGAGTAACTCAGCCCTCGTGCTTTCCTCGGGTGACATGGCAGTTACGCCCTGAAAGTGTCTGAATGATTATCTTATTTTTTATTATCACAATGGAAGGAAGAAACAAATGGGACAGTTAGGGAGACCTGTTGGTTACCATCCCCTCAACGTTTATCTTCGACCACTTTACCAGAGTTTGGTTACCATCCTTTCAACGTCTATCTTTGACCACTTTACCAGAGTTTGCTTACCACCCCATCAACGTTTATCTTCAACCGCTTTCACAGTCCGATTACTATCTCATTAATGTTTACCTTCATCCACTCATATAATCTGTTCAACGCATGCACACC
>NW_008751911.1:51286-60024 GCF_000715545.1 Opisthorchis viverrini
TCGGTCAAGACCCCATTCAATTCAACGGCGTCCCACAAACATTGGCTGCATCGGCTACAACTTATCAAACGAAGAACTCGATAAGTCTCATACTTCTTTTGTCCATTATTCAGTTGTAATTTGTGTCTCTGGTAGCCACTACACATAACTGTTTATTGTTAGTGCTATTTCACCTTCTGATATTACTTCGAGTAAAAAAGACAATAGCACCTACAGACCTAGGGCTAGCCCACAACAAAAATTCGCGGTGCTTACACCTCCGTACTCAATCAGACAACCTGGATAGAAACTGACGGCACAAACGCCACTGACATTTGTTAGCCCTCACATCATTCAGTGTTTTAAACCGAGCATGGACCGCCTTCTGGAAGCCGAGAAGCACCAACAATACTCAAACTCTTCGTGATATCCTTCATTTCCGTTTATCACGTCCACTGAGAGCGTCGCTTGTTAGAGACAATCACCTTGATGGGCCGCTGCTATGCGTCTCGACTACTAATGATTGGCCCATAAGCTGGGTTTGATGCATCCTTCAGGTATGCACTTTCTCTTGAATTTTATATCCTACGGGTGTACTCGACAGGAATTCCTGTGCCTTAAAAGCAGAGACAGTACTTTATTTCAACTCAAAATGAAATGGAGGCACATTCAGATACTACCATGATAGCAATCAGATTCAAAATGTATTGCAACGTACCAACGAAGATCGATTAGGAATAGCCCTAAAATATAACAAAATACTGTAAAATACTACAAAGGTATGTTCTAGAAACAGGGCAACCAGGCGAAAAAACAGCAGCCCATAGCTTGTAAAGTTCGGGCTAGCTATCCAGGCCGGTTAATGTGTGGCAGTTAGGACAATGCTAGTGTCGGCAAAGGGATGAGCAGAGGACTTGTGAGATGCCGAAAAAACACTCATACAGCGAGTGTTGTTGGTCGCGAGAAAAACCCGTTTAGGTTAATAAACGTTAGCTTCGAAAGTACTCGGGTGATTAGGTTGCCGAAAGAGTGCAAATTGACACAATACTTTATGCAACGCTCGTGAAGGCCAGAAAGTGTTTGGTGCTGTTTAGCAGGGACAGAGAGGCTAGTCGAATTCTACTACTTTAGGGTTGGACAGTCTGACAAATTAGGGTCGAGACATCAGATGATAATTCTGCTGTGCCTTAAATGGGTATCGAACCTTGTAAAAGGTAAGCGTTCATGGCAAGCGAAAAGTGGATGATATTTCTCAACCTAATTAGCATACGCAAGGTTCATAGTACGTTCCGTCAACTTATCATCCCATGTAGCTACGGCTTTCTTTACATACATAACTGATGCGTCCTATGAGGCTGAAATACTGCCGGTTTATTCAGCCCAGAGAGAAGCTACCTGGATTTTATAGGAACTCACTAGTTCTTACCAAAAACCCCATGATGTCAAGCTCATCGAAAAAAACAGATACAGGTAGAAGACCGGATAATACTAGACGCTTGAAAAACTGAACAGAACGCGAGTTTGATCGCCGAATGTTGGGGACGTGATAAGTGAAGGCTTACAGGAACCTCGCCGACAGATTTCTACAAAAATAGACATCAACAGATGCAATCGTATTGGTAACTCTGATGAACAAAATAAAGTACATAAAGCTAGAAATCACAGAGGTAAATATATGGCTGAGATAACTTGAAAGAATGGAAAATCACTGGGGTGCAGCATTCATTTGGTGCAAATCGGCCATGCGACTCGAAAGGATCACAAAAGTAGATATACCGTCCGGCCTCCAAAGCGTGGAGAATAAGGGTACCACGGACTTCTGGCTTAGAAACCAGCGCCTTAATCAACGAGTTATCTCGAGATAAGACTACGATGGATAGTGGAACCTGTGTGTTGTCAGGGAACGCTGGATATCACCCTCATGACTGACAGCAACACCAGATGAGAATACCCGTATTTCACTATCGTACAAACATGTCAACTTATTTCAGTGAATCCTTACAATGGAAATAGTGTACGTAGTGGGATTTGGGGCAAGACCGTAACAAACATTCGAAGTGCCTACACCTCCAGTAATTAGCATGAACACCACTAACGTCGATTAGTCGCCATTAACGTCTCCAACCGAGCATAAGGAGGGTCGCTTGGACCCCATCCTGGAAGGCGAACAGCGCCAAAAGCAACCAAACGTTTCGTAACATCTATCATTTCCTTGTTATGTTAAATTCTATTCGCCTCTAGGTTTTCGCCACTCGGCAGGCGGTAACTCGGTATGCGTAACTCATGGTCCAGCCACCTTAGCTTGCAATGCCGGATGCATTCTTTGAGGGAAGTACCCTGCGCTTAAAAAACCGTCTCCTGATCACCTCATTCCAAATTCCTTGGTCCCAGTGGATTCCAGGTATATTTATAAAATATCGGTGGTCAAAAACTTGAAAATGTCTCAGATCCTACACCCTAAGTGACCAAGTCTCGCAGACATACAATAATACAGCCCACCCCATAGTCTGATAGACGCCGCGCTTGGGACATAAGGATATGCCTTGCTGACACCACAAGTTACGCAAATTGGCGAACACAATTCTGGTCTTTAAGATTCATCTATGTGCCTCATTGCCTCCCACTGCTCTTAGAGCTAAATTAGCCTCTGGTGTATCTGTAGTATTCCACAACCTGTGTCAATCCTTGGAATCTTTGAATTCTAAGACTGTATGTCCCGCAGCATGACTTGGTACTTTGCCGGTGCGAAGCACATGGTAATTGACCGGATAGCCTTGGTGGGCTTTTCTAGTATTGACTACCTTTCTCGTTATTCTTTCAAAATGACAATGTCGTCTGTATATTCCAGGTCGCTCGAACCCATCTGACACTGAGGTTTTGAAGACTTCGAGCGTTTGTCTCAATAACTCGAATGATGAAATTAAACAAAAATAGAGACAGTGAATGTACTAGTAGGACATCAAGTTATTAGGGAAGCCTTTGAAGAGCTCCGATTAAACTCTCACGCGCCCATATATGTGAATACGATCAGAGCATATCTACTGGTTGTTGAGGCATACCCTACTGCGGAAGCGTGCTGAAAAGAATCATCGGGTACCAACCAGACACCAAAGACTGCGCTGGTGCAACGCAATCAACAAACAAGCAGAGCATGGTTTCAGTTTTGGCGTGGGACAGAACGTTTCTGGGCGAATTTTAACTTACGCGACCAAGTAAACACCAATTCGTAAGTGCGGCTAGCTTCACGTATGAATCACTATTGGCCGGAACGCTGAAAGGAGATACTACCAAGATCAGAATTCGAAGACGAGTATTGTGTCAGTTTGTATAGTTGATTAGGGGATGTAGCTTCGGCCTGTGTGGAGTGATTAAAGCAGTCCCCAATATAGACAGCCACGGCGAAAATGGAAGGAAATGGAATAATTCAAGGAACAGCATCAGAACATATGCATACATTTTAAGAAAGAAAAAGTGAGACAAGTAAAAGTGGAGAGAAGTGATAGTGGACATATGTTTTCGACTACCTGTGAGACTTCCATACTGGAGTGAAATTACCCCTAGGGTTGGAAGATCTTCTGTCCATGTGAAGTCAACCTATCTGTGGTGCGCAAAATGCCATAATCCGGGCGAGAAACCTAGTCACTGTGAATAGGAGACGTGATAACGCTCTCACCAAAGTCGTCGAAGAACTGTTCCAGTCTGTTGGGAATCTTACGCTAGGTGCTTCGGATGCTTTTTGGGGGAAAGTAATCCCGCTAGATAGTTCAACATAATCCAGTTTCGTTCACCGGAAATCCTAGACCTCAGGAGTAATAAACGGGTTTAGGTTGCGATAATGCAGTCAATTAACTAACGATTAATTATTCTGGTTGCCTGACAGGGTGGAAAATGGAAGCGTCTCAACAGACAATGCGATAGTTTTTGCGCAGAATCGACGCTTAATGCGTGACTTGGCGAAGTCACGATGCTGTGTCACCAAGCCATGATGGGTCAAGGAAGAAGTGGTCAAACCGACTGAATATACTAGCTACATCTTTGACATTTTGTCGCCATGTCGTAAACTATCCCCTTTTCGGTTGTTTCTACTCACAGCATAGCTGGGTAATAAGAGATATGGGGAGTAGAGGGCTGTGACACGAGAACAACAACAACAACCCACCAGGGTAACCTATTAGGCATGCTTAACCTGTCTATATTGTGGAAATCACCTGGCACCAGTCACAACACGAATCTATGTAGCGGACAGCTTTCGCTACATTAAACTACTTCGTTCCAGTAGTCTTAACGGTACTTAACAACGCGCTATTAGAATGCTGGTCACATGCTGTTCCAAGCCGACCATACCCTGGTACAACCACGACGGGCATTGGTGGGTGCACAGATGACATAGCGTTTGCAGGCCGATTGCCAAACTCGGTAAGCAAGTCTAGCGCCACACGATCAACAGCCAACTGTAAAGGAGTGGCCAAAAAATCAAGATGGAGTTCCAAACTCAAACTTCCGTCCAGTGTTTTCGCGCCTTATTTGCTGAGGCATCTCATTCTCAGATACTTGCAAAGTTTTGCCTCTTCAAGGATGCACTGAAATCCCAATAGCTAAGACAAATTTCATAGACAGTACAACGATGGCTGTTTTTGGGACGACCACCGGAGTGACTCCGTTGCTACAGTAGCGAGGCTCTCCATTCAACCATAGTGACCAGCATTGTGGCTATTGTCAGTTTCCATTCAATACAAAGTAATCAAGGAGGCATTCGAACATGCCGGATTAATTTTCATTCATGCTAAAAATTGACACCATGTGAGTAATTCCAGACCACGTTTTCTGCCGCTGTAGTAATATTGTCAGTGCCGTTTTTCCACAATTTTGTCTTATGCTTGAAAGAACCAAGGACTAGGACTATCATCATAAGCGAGGACATGATGACTGTGCGGCCAATGTAAACTACAGGTTCAAGACGATTCACGTGCGGAACATGCAGCTTCTCATGGGCAGAGATATTTTCCGAAATGCTCAGTTCTAATTCAGTTTGTATTCTGGCTGGAACGTAGTGAGCAGGACAAGAAGTAGGTCCCCAGATAGCCATAGTCACGGGTCTCTGAACAACTGGTCAAAGTAGTATTCCAGCTGACTCTCAGATTATTAAAGCCACTATAAACTAGCTTCCGTTATCAGCAAACCTCACTAGTGGTGGGGCTATGGTACACTATGCCCACAAACAACTTAAGTTTTTCACTACACCGAGGTTCCACACTGCCTCTGAAGTCTGAAATCCAGCACTGATTTGGAGAACTGTGAAGTTAAACCGTGAATCTTTCTTCCGGCCTCATGGTTCAATCTGAATACAACATAACCTTGAAAGACATCCTTTTTCTATCCGTTGAAATCGAGGTAGTTCCGTGAGTGAGGTTCCGGTCCAAATACGAGTATTGCGATTCAGGCTTGGGCCACTTGGCAGTATTACATCCCTCGTGCTGGCTTCGAGTTGCACGGCATCTGGACACCTATAGGGTGATAGAACTGGACGCTTTAGCCGCAGTGTAGTGTTAAACAGTTCCTTGTAAAATTTGTCATATAATAATTTTGTTCATCTACCCATTGCTTTATTTATTTTCGATGCTTCTGAGGCTTCCCAACATCGCTTTCCTTGGAGGTCCCTCTTGAGTCAAAGTCACCAACCACTACCTCACCTTGATTCTCCCCTCCAGTGTTATATTGCAAAGGACTTGAAGGAATTCTTTTCGCCTTAGCTAGATCCCCACTAGGCCCGGAACAACCTTAAGCCTGGCTTAGCAACACAGTTGGCTGTTTTTTTCTGACCGTGTGAAATCTGGTAACACCTACTCCGATAGAATCCTTTGGAGATGTATGTTGTAAGAAAATAACGTCCCTCGCCCTGATTTTGTTTGTCTAAGGTTTTTAGTTGAATTCGAAGAACTGACGCAAGACAGATGCCAGTCTCTCGTTAGTCTTCCGTTCTGGTTCATCATTAAAGTTAGTGCCCACTGATTCTTCAAGTTCCATAGTCGAATCACTCTAGGTTTAGTGGTTTACGCAGCAGTGACTTCATCCACCAAAGGTAAGGATGGTGTAGGAGTGATAACCACAGACGGAGGGAGCGCCCGGCAGGTTTGCTAACCTTAAATTGAGGAGGTGGCTCAGTGGTTAAGCGCCAATTTGTTGTCCGGAGTTCCGTGGTTTGAACCAGACCTCTAACTCTCGACTTTCCCTGTCTACGCTTGGGCAACCTAACAGTATCCCAGTCACCGTGCTTCCTTCTGGTTGCATGGCAGTCAGGCACCGACAGGGTGCTACAGCTGAACCAGTAAAAATGGTTCTACTTGTCTAATAAGGCGTAAGGTGGAAACTATGAGATGAACACAACAGCTCCGACGGCGGATCGAAGTGCGTGACGGGCCGTATCTATCAGTATCAATAAATTCTGTTGTGCAACATCGCGAAAAGGCGGCAGTTCCAAGCGCGCCTGGGTTGTCACCCTCTGTTGTTTTATCAGGGTGGTATCCAGCCGACATGTTGCCAAGCAATAGTCATCTGGTATAGCTTGGCGTATGGTCTAGGGGATTGATCTTCCTGAAGAGCAGCTTATATATTCCAGCACTACCGATGTTCCTACCAGGTCATCGCAATTATTTAGTGGCATTGACTGTCAAACAGCCCTCGAAAATATGCACGCAGATTATTAATCAAGTAGGATAGATCGTATCGTAGCAAGGTACACTTCTGACGGCCTAAACGATATCACGCGAGCAATGTAGACGCCGAAGACTGGAGAATGCCGTAAGTCCTTTCCGAGTGGGGAAGTGGTGTCACGTTCAACCAATCCACCACCACCAATCCAGCCACAAGCCGCTCAGAGAGAAAGCATTCAGCTGTAGCACCCTTTCGGTGCCCAACTGCCATGCCACCCGAAGGAAGCACGAGGGCTGGGATACTGCTAGTTTGCCCAAGCCTAGACAGGGGAAGTCGAATGGCGGAGGTCGGATTCGAACCACGGATCTTCCGGTCAGTAAATTCGTGCTCTAACCACTTGGGCCATTTCGCCCAAGGCCATCTCGCCGCTCAGGTGGCTAACCTATCTATCACATCGATCAACTGATCTACAGTGGCGAGGTTCCCGTCTGATTCTATCGTTCTAGGGTGGTATTTAACACTTGGAAGTTTGTAGCTGATCCAGAGGCCGATTGAGGACATCGCGGTATTCAGCGATCTCACATTGCATGTACTTTATGTGTTCCTTCCACATCCTAATGCCCACTCGAAATAACTGCCCTTGCTTCATCTTGTTATCCAAACATAGTTGTGTGTTCTTATATTTGAGTTTTCCAAGTCGTAGCATGTCCCTTTGGTTCCTGTGACTAATCAAGCGGCATTTTTTGCTACTATTGCGAAGGGTGGAGTGTAGCACGTAACACTCCGTGCCAGCCAGAAAGTGTGAATCAGGAATACAAATTCCAACTGACCAAGACGGATCTCCCTCACAGGCCACTATCCGACCGGTGAAGCGTGGTTAATCAGAATAAACTTAAGACAACCCCTTCTCGCCCGAATTTCGATATTTCGAGACATCGCCGACCTTTCGAGTCCACTTTTACTGCTGCTGACGTTGGACTTTCGTAGTTACGAAATTTGTGGAACTAAGACAAATAAAAGATCATTACTACCAGTTGCACCATCGACATCAGCGTGGTGACGCAATCTTCATCTATCCATTCTTAAAAATGGCGTGGCACTCCAAGTGCGACAGGTGGAGGCACAATTAATCAATCAATCAATCAATCAATCAATCAATCAATCAATAATAGTGGTGATCCCTCGACTTAATTTATTTGCCCTCCAATTTAAACATATTCCGCTTGGTAAGCGATAACTGCGGATCGCCTCGACCCTGGAAGCTCTGGCAGTCGCCTCAACCATTCCATCCCTGCAGCCTACATAAAGTGAAGCAGAATCACAGCTCGAATAAGACTACATAGTAACCAGTGAAAACCAACCTGACTGGTGCTATTAACGCAACTTTATAAAGAGCTTCTCATCCCCTTTAATGCAAACAGCATCCGCAAAACAAAGACTTCATTTGAGACTGTATAGCCATACATTGGATGGCGCTTCAGGTATCACGGGTTTGTCGCATGTACGTAGGAACCGGGTAAGGTGTCAGAGACCACACAACAACAAAAAACCTATATTGAAAGCGAATACCAAGCGCAACTGGAAAAAACTCTTGGAAACACTGTTGCAGTGCACATAAACCAACACGTCTACATTTTCTTATTAAATTCCTACAGAGCCTTCCATGAACAAGAATGAAAAATTGAAAGGTTGCAGTAATAATGATATGCAACCTACCTAATTACAGAACCTGCTTGTGGTTAGTCTGATTTTGATGAAATTAAGTGACAGAGCACTGTTATCTAGCAGTGACCCGCAGAAACGCGGAGAGGCTACCGGCAACGGACCTAGTGGAACCGCGACTGCTGATTGGTCCAGTGAATTCACGTATTCACGGGTTGACACACAGGATCGAGACTTTTGCCCAAGCTTCTCGGGCCCGTTTTGTTCTTGTTGTCCAGCGGCTGTCATTCACTTTAAAGGCACAAGTGAAGAAATGGCGTAGCACTGCTCTTTATGTTCTCAGCGCGGGGCAGTATGCTTGCCAGCGCGAGGATTCGCATGAATAAATGTCTAACAGTGCTTTAAACTGGGTTCTAGAAGGACCGTGGACAACCGTCGGAGGAAGG
>NW_008751911.1:60433-62746 GCF_000715545.1 Opisthorchis viverrini
GACCACTGCTTGGCAGCGTCTACATCCATTTGGAGGGCGCTGGCATTGGAACTCCAGGATTTCAAGTCGTCCGCAAAAAGTAGACATGGACTCGCAAGAAAGTCTGGGAGGTCGTTGACGAGCATGTTTGTCACGCGAGAGCGGTTTAGGAGAAATCCGTGTTGAGCTGGAGATATCAGATTGCTGGAAGTAAGGTGATCTAGGATAGCTCGGTTCAGAATGCGCTCCATCACCTTGCACGGCACGCTGGTGAGTGCTAGTGAATAATTCTTTGTGCTGGGTTCTAGAAAGCGCATGAACAGCCGTCGGAGGAAGGGTATTTTACGCAGCTACTACCTGAAGTGGGAAAGATTTGCCCAATGAATGTGCGTTCTTTGAGTTTGAAAATCGTTTTACCATCTCACCATGTGTTTGCTTGGTCAACGGTGAAAAGCCTGTTGGCCAGTCCTTGTTCCAACAGGGCATAAGTAAGAATTTGGTCTCCTCAGAGGTGACGATACTCCAGGGGAAAGCGTTCGAGCACCGCCAGATGCGTTTTCTAGCCCACGGATTTGAGGCCGGCAACTAATTTCGTATCGGCTCGTTGGACACGCGCAATGAGAATTACGTCTTTCATGCGTCCATATTAGACATAGTAGGCATACTCAAGGAGATTTCGTATCCGTTGGACACGCGCAATGAGAATTACGTCTTTCATGCGTCCATATTAGACATAGTAGGCATACTCAAGGAGCAATCTGACTTAAGCCTTCGAGGGTAGTTGGGAGTCTATGTGAATTGTACAGAAGAAGGTACAACGAATGCCCCTCGACCGAATTTCCATGGTGCAGTGAGAAGGACAGTTATGGGGAGAGCCAGATATCCAAATCCTTTTTGGTGGCTAACCTCACAATGTTTCCAGGTCCTTTCTCAGGATGCATGACAAAGGTACTCGCTGAGTGCCCCCTAAATGATATATGGACGCACCTTTCGTCGTTTATAGGAAAGTGCCAGTCCAAAGGCCACTGCGTTGAAACGTCTACATCCATTTGGAGAGCATTGACATTAAAGCTCCAGGATTTCAAGTCGTCCGCAAAAAGTTGACATGGTCTTATGAGAACATCCAGAAGGTCGTTGACGTATATCAAAAACAGCAGTGGCCCCAAAACTGAGCCTTGATAGACGTCAATAGAGAACGGCGCTGAAGGACAGTAGGTTGAAGCCATTTTCACTCTGAATGATCTGTCTGATAGGCAAGCACTCACCCAGTGTGGGGTTTTTCATTGAATCCTGTATGACTCGAATTGTTGGAGCAGCGGGAGTTGCTGCTGTATTAATGGTGTACATGTTAATAGAAAACCAAAAGTTCGTCAGATATCGCGTCTGAATCAAGGTTTGCGAAGGACGGAAGATATACACCTTTCCATCTCTTGTGCTCGAACGAGGGGCGTTAGGGCTCATGGAATTTATATATACTGATATATAGACAAAGGAAATTTCCAGCACTGATGCTGCACCAACTGGCGTAAAATATCAAGAGATTGGGCTTAAGAAAGCACTCCGCTTTCACTTGTGGACGACGTACAGATAGAAAACTCAATCTAGGAGAAAGAATGGAAATGACGGGACTCTATCGATTACTCATTCTTTAAGATGAAGCGAGAGTGTGGCCAGGCAGATTTGATTGACTCACACTGGGAACCAGTGGAAATCGAAAGATCTGCATGATCGTGATGTAAACCGTTAAGTGAAGGGCTTTTGTGACAAGTCACGGAATTCGGGACTGTACGAGAGAGAGGGCAGAAATTGTTCTTAGATTGTACTGCAGTTGGTATGTGTATGTGAAAGACGCGTCGGGACCCATAGAGGCGATAAACATGCCTGAGTAGTTGATGTTTCAGAGTCAAGGTTCTGGTAGAAAGATATTATCTAGCACGCCTCTGGTAACCACACACCAGGAAAGCCAGAGAATGAGACAGCGTTTCTTGAGGGCTCTAGCAAAAGGGGGGTTTAGGGTAATAAAATTTAGTTGGTCTGTTAAAGGGAACGCACGATAGCAGGGATGGGCTGCCGAGGAGCGGTAGTAAATGGAGACGGTCTGGACTCCTGGAGTGGTAAACAATCGGTGTGGTTTAATGCCCGGACGGTGACCATTCCGTTAAAACGATCTGACTGTTGGAGGGCCTACGTGCAGCCTTTGGGGTTCAGTCGAGTGCGTGAGTCGGTGACTATTCAGAGGGATGTTAAACCTTCAGACACCACTTTCATTTCTCTAACAAAATGCGTACCGTCGATGTCACAGGGAGGACATCCAGTTGTCCACGCTGATCGCTG